>NW_028159334.1:146724-234224 GCF_964263955.1 Coregonus lavaretus | reverse complement strand
TCTCTGGGTAGATGGCTGGGGTTTACCAGGATGTTACCGTAGCATAACTGTCTCTCTGGGTAGATGGCTGGGGTTTACCAGGATGTTACCGTAGCATAACTGTCTCTCTGGGTAGATGGCTGGGGGTTACCAGGATGTTACCGTAGCATAACTGTCTCTCTGGGTAGATGGCTGGGGGTTACCAGGATGTTACCGTAGCATAACTGTCTCTCTGGGTAGATGGCTGGGGTTTACCAGGATGTTACCGTAGCATAACTGTCTCTCTGGGTAGATGGCTGGGGTTTACCAGGATGTTACCGTAGCATAACTGTCTCTCTGGGTAGATGGCTGGGGGTTACCAGGATGTTACCGTAGCATAACTGTCTCTCTGGGTAGATGGCTGGGGTTTACCAGGATGTTACCGTAGCATAACTGTCTCTCTGGGTAGATGGCTGGGGGTTACCAGGATGTTACCGTAGCATAACTGTCTCTCTGGGTAGATGGCTGGGGGTTACCAGGATGTTACCGTAGCATAACTGTCTCTCTGGGTAGATGGCTGGGGGTTACCAGGATGTTACTGTAGCATAACGGTCTCTCTGGGTAGATGGCTGGGGTTTACCAGGATGTTACCGTAGCATAACTGTCTCTCTGGGTAGATGGCTGGGGTTTACCAGGATGTTACCGTAGCATAACTGTCTCTCTGGGTAGATGGCTGGGGTTTACCAGGATGTTACCGTAGCATAACTGTCTCTCTGGGTAGATGGCTGGGGGTTACCAGGATGTTACTGTAGAATACAGTGCTGCTTGAAAGTATGTGAACCCTACAGGGCTGGTCATTATTTTGCTATAAAATATTAAAATAAACATATAAAATCCTTATCTAAACCCCAATTCGTAATAAAGACAGTCCAAGTAAATGACAGAAACAAATAAATATGATATATTTTCATTGTTTATTTAACAAAAGTGGTTTATTTAACAGAAACTCAGATTCGATGCGTGCAAAAAATATGTCAACCCCTTCAGTCAATAGATTGTGGCACCTCCATTAGCAGTGATACGTCTCCTATAGCCAGTAATCAGTCTCTGACATCTGTTTTGAGGGATTTTTGCCCACTCCTCTTTACAGAACTCAACCAATTGAGTGAGGTTTGAGGGGTGTCTGGCATGAACTGCCCGCTTCAGGTCCTGCCACAGCATCTCGATGGGATTTAGGTCAGGACTTTGACTTGGCCAATCCAAAACACAAATCTTCTTTCTCCTTAGCCATTCTTTGGTAAATTTGCTTGAATGCTTTGGGTTGTTGTCTGGTTAAGATCCATTTTTGGCCCAGCTTTAGCTCCTTGACTGATGGCCTGACGTTCTGTTCAATAATCTCCTGGTGTACCTCAGAATTCATGGTTCCCTTAATGATGTGGAGTCGTCCAGGTCCAGAGGAGGAAAATCAGCCCCAGCTCTTGACATTCCCACCACCATGCTTGACTGTTGGGATAACGTTATTTTGGTGGTAGGCAGTGTTGGGTTTTCGCCAGACATGGCAGTGTTGATTGTGACCAAAAAGGTCAATTTTGGACTCATCGGTCCAGAGAATGGACTTCCAGAAACCTTCAGGTTTGTCCAGGTGGTCTCTGGCAAAGTTAAGACTGGCAGTTTGGTTCTTTTTTGACAGCAGAGGCTTCTTCCTAGCAACCCTCCCATGAATGACATTTTGATTCAGTGTTCTTCTTATTGTTGAAGCATGCACAGTTACCTGAGATGCAGCAAGGGAGGTCTGCAAAATCTCTAGATGTTATGTTTGGGCTGGCTTTTACCTGATGTATTATTGTTCTTGTGGCTCTTGGGGATATTTTGGAAGGGCGTCCACTTCTAGGCCGCGTTGCTGTCATGTTAAATGCTCTCCATTTATACATGATTTGCCTCACAGTGGACTGATGGAGCTCAAACCTTTTTGAGATTATTTTATAGCCCTCCCCAGACTGAAGCGCTCTCACTACCCTCGTCCTGATGTCCTCTGAGATCTCCTCTCCTCTCGGCATGGTGTGCTTTGCATTCACCTGGATGGGTAACACCAAACTGACCAGGTTTCTTATCTCTCTTTATCAGAGTCCTGCCCAAACTCTTTCCTAACGATCTCTCCTTTGATTGGTTCATTTGGTAGCTAATTATTTACCCACCTGATTCTACTTACCTACTTGATTTAACCAATGCAACTTGGGGTGGTTCATTTAGTTTTGCACCTGCACTAATTCCTTTTTAATTTTGTTTTTCTACTACATGGATGATTTCCTCTACACCAACATATGGTATTGGTAATTATAAAGCTGTTATGTCAGATCAAAAAGACTGGTTCTGATTAAATTAAGATTTCATGGTAAAAACGGAAAAAAATCTGTAATTGCACATTTTACATTTTTAGTCATTTAGCAGATGCTCTTATCCAGAGAAACTTACAGTTAGTGAGTGCATAAATTTTTCATACTGGTCCCCCGTGGGAATCGAACCCACAACCCAACGCCATGCTCTACCAACTGAGTTACACGGTAACTGTAAAAGGGGTTCACATACTTTCAAGCAGCACTGTATGTGGGTGTGTGGCAGTTTAAAGTGAAGTAATTCACCCAGAATGCCTCTGACCTTGAGACGTGTTGATGAATGGGCTCCGTCATATTTCCACGCGCAGAAGCAATTTGTCACTGGTATGTGTGTGTGTGACTGTGACATTTACTGTCAGGCCTGCACGGCAAACCGCTCTCCACATTCATGTTGTCAAATTGGAACACATTATATAACGCTGTGCGGTGAATTGTTGTCACAAGTGCAAAAGGTCCCATAGCGCTAAAGTAAACAAACAAATAACTAGCAGCAATCTGATATTCAGCACCATTACAGTTTTTTTCAATTGTTTAAGCACAATTTTGAAAACAGGGCCCGGTTTGTCAAAACACTACACACAATTAGCACAACCCTACACCAAAGTAGCACAACACTTCAAATCATTTGCAAAATTGAACTCTTTTGTCAAAACTATACACGACTTCATGAAAACAATATTTTGTTACCATACGAAACACACACATTTCATATGACTTCAATCTTTTTGAACCAGTTACACACTGCTGTTGGAAACCTAAAACACTTTTAGCAAGTCTAATTCTCAGTGATTAGAGTATTGTAAATGAAGTACACAGAGAAAGTGCAACTATACAAACACTACACAAGACCAATGCTGCAGACTGAGGAAAATATCATTTATTTCTCTCCATATACCCAAATCAGTCAACATGTCAACATGGAGAATCACAACAAAACATGTCCCAGTTTTCATGCTACTACAGTAGTGTGCATAACACTGTTAGCTCAGCAAACAACAGACAAACATAAAATACTGTATCCAGTACAGGTTACAATTACAGTAAATAACAACAACAAACATAAAAAATAATCTGAAAAAAAACAGACAATATTGTACAGAAAATACTACAGTAAACATACTATACATTATCTCTTCGCCTAGCTGGATCTGGCCAGAGAATTTCATCAACATCACAAGCAATGTCCTCATTAGCAAGACAACGCGGGAAGAACCGTCTTGAATGTCGAATCCATCCTTGCACAGCTGCGGCGTCGACTTGGTCACAGGCGTCCTCCATGGCCTGAATGAGGGGTACCTGAGCCTGGGGCTGGAGATCGTAAACCTTCCACCGCCATGCAGAGAAAAACTCTTCGATAGGATTTAGAAACGGAGAGTATGGTGGAAGGTATAGTACTGTCAACTGTGGATGGTGTTGAAACCAGTTCTGGACCAAAGCAGAGTGGTGGAATAACACATTGTCCCAGATGACAGTGTATTGCATCTGGTGCATTTCATTACCTGCTGTGACGATGTGGTGCAATCGGTCCAAAAATGCGAGAATGTGAGGTGTGTTGTAAGGGCCCATTTTGGCATGACGGAGGAGAACCCCATGCTGTGAAATGGCAGCGCAAAGGGTGATGTTACCCCCACGTTGCCCTGGGACATTGATAATAGCCCTGTGGCCAATGATATTTCTGCCTCTCCTTCTTGCTTTTGTGAGGTTGAACCATGCCTCATCAATATATATGAATTCATGCAGGATTTCCTCAGCATCCATCTGCAAAACTCTCTGAAATACAGTGAAAGACAAGATTGTGTAGTTCAGGATAGGTCTAGTATACAGTCCATGTAAAAAAGTAATGTGTGCAGTATGCAACATCACAGTGCTAAAGTGAACAATACAAACCTCCACATACTCGTGCCGCAGCCATTTGACACTCTCTGAATTCCGCTCAAAAGGCACTCGATAAAGTTGTTTCATATGAACCTGATGTCTTTTCAGGATGCGTGCCAGTGTTGACTGAGAGACCTGATGGACATTATTGAAAATGGCATGGTCACCGATAATGTTGGCTTGTAGTTCTCTGAGCCTGATAGCATTATTGGCCAAAACCATGTTTATTATCTCTCTCTCTCTCTTGTTTTTACGTGAATATGGGCCCCCTTCCTCCTTGTCGTTCCTGACCCTCAATTCTATGTAGAGAATAATACATGTAACTTACTGTACAATGTCACAGGAAGGGGTATCACAAGTGCTGATATGGTGCATACAATAAGCGGCTGATTACTGTAACTGTAGACAGATCTTCTATTACCTGTTTTCCTGTCGAAAAGTCCTTATGACAGATGCCACTGTATATCTGCTAAGATTTGGCTGAACTCTCAGTCCAGCCTCCCTCAGCGTCAATCTGTGGTTCACAACATGGTCCACTAGTGTTGCACGAATGTCATTTGATAAGTTTGGTCCTCTTCTTCTTTGTGCACGTTCTCCTCCTGCTTCAGGTCTTCCTCGACCTCTGGCTCGGCCTCTGCCTCTTCCTCTACCTCCTCCTCCTCCTCTGTGTACTCCTCCTCTCACCCTCACTCTTCTTCTGACTCCTTCCATTTTGGTTGAAGGCAGGTGAACCTACCTGCTGCATTTCTATAGTGCTTAAACCTGATTGGTGTGTCTACAATTTAGCAATCATGTGTTTGTGCACCTGATGGCTGTGTTTAACAGATTGGCTCATAGGTGTGGTAATTTGACAGTCAGTGCTTTGGAATTTCAAGGAAGTGACATCATGATATACTTCTGTGTCTGATGTATACAAGTGTGTTTAGTGTTTTGCAAATCACTGTGTGTAATGTTTTGTAAATAGTGTGAAGCTGACAATGTGCTTACAGTTGTGCAAATCTAGCCTTGTGTTTTGCTCCTTGAGTGTAAGGTTTTGCTAATTGTGGGAAAAGTTTAATTTTAGTGTGTAAGCAATCGTAAAAAACTGTAAAGGACAGCGATCGTTGGAATCAGATTTCTGAAGTTCATCACCACTGGCCAGTGGACAGCAGCGGTTCTAAAGGACAGCTATACTATCCACAGGGAGAATCCCTGGCCATTTTTTAAATACGAGGAAGAAAGACGCCTAGAAGTCTGAAAGGAGAAAGGCTCCTCTCTATATGAACTAACCATCGCAGGCGCAGAGAACACACTGGGAGAATCCCTGGAAATAGCTCGAGGAGAAGGCCTACTCAGAAAGAAAGAAGAACGGAAGGGGAAGGCGTCCCTATGAACTGTGTTACCAAGTAGACCTGGATTCAAATACATGTGTATTTGAGTATTTGGTATTTAAAATACCTTTTTCTGTGTATTTTTCAAATACACAGCCCAAAACAAGTACTTTAATTTGAGTATTTTAATGGTTATTTGTGGAAAATAAATAAACAATAGTCGACCAAATTGTATTTAAGAGGATTTTCTAATAATTATTTCAGATACTATTTTCAAATACCTGGGTAAAATGCATGGTAGTTTTAAAATACTTTCCATGTGTATTTCCAAATACATAAAAATATGTACACACACACACACACACACACATATATATATATATATATATATATATATATATATATATATATATATATATATATATATATATATATATATGAATACTTCCTTCGAATTTAGGTGAAAGTAATTGAGATATTTGAAATAGTATTTGAACCCAGGTCTATGTCTGCTTTCCATATTGACTTTACCAAACAAAACCTTTGAATAGTAAATAATAGGGGATACATTGAAACGAAAACAGACATCTCAATTGTTTCTTTGCAATCCCAGCCACTAAAATACTATGACTTCTATTTCCAGAATGACCACCACAACATGTACAAGTTCCGTTGTTTATTACTGGTTTTGGCTACTCTCATATGTTTTAATGAAAATGTGTGGGTGAAATGAGGACAGGGTAATCATTTTTGAGTAATCTAAAATGTGTTGCGTTGCCATTGACAATTGTTCAGAATTCACCTGCTGCTGATGTAAGGGACCCTTTCATCTCTCCAAACGGACACGAGCACGCACAGTAGCAGGGCGCGTCCTTGAGAATGTCCATCCCACTGACCACGTTTCCATCCACAGTTTTTATGGAGTAAAGTCATACTGTATTTTTTAAAATAAGGACAGCTGTGATGGAAACACGTAGTTTTGGTACAATTGTATAAATGCCAGACAAATAATTTGTTATTTTGGACATGGTGCGATCTTTTTGTGTCAGTAAAATTAATTATGAGAGAAATGGTGGTGGAAACGCTTTTATGCTCAAATATTGATAAAATAACCATCATATTGAAGTAAACATGGAGTCACGCGATGATATATTTTGTGATCCTCCCACTATGACTCGGGAAACCATGCAGTTTATTAGGCTACATTTGAAATAAGTTATTATGAACTTCACAGGGACCCTCCAGTAAATACTGAGGGTCTTATTCTGGTGACATGATGATCGATGCTTGACTGCCGTTTGATAAAAAAAAAATATTCTGGCTCTTATCCATAATAATGTCATCATGTAGACTAGCCTACCCTCACAGCCTACCCTCACAGTCTACCCGCACTGTGTCTGCGAGCTGTTGGCTCGAGCGCACGTGCCAAGACCAGAGTTGGCACGTTTTCTATTTAACTCAACGGTTTTTGTGACAAAACTATCAGTTGAGTTTTAAAAAATGAGATGGAAACACATTGAACTTTAGATTTGTATTAAGTACATGCACATTTTAGTGAAAAAATTACATTTTGTGTGCACCACGTCATCACGTAAATCCGTTTGGTATAAACACCACTTGCGGGGAAAATGGGCATACTTTCTTTATGCGGATTTTAGAGAATATTCGCATGAAAATCTGTCGCCTATTGGATGGAAACCTACAAAAGCTACTGTTCTGTTTTTTTGGTCGCGCGCAGAACAGGCTGTAGGTTGCAGCAGCACGCGGCGCGAGTTACATCGTTTGACTCCCAACAACAAACCTGTGCTGTGCGGACTGACATTCATTCCTTCCCTCTTTCTAACAATAACCGCTGCTGGAGAATAATCTTCTTAATTCAACCAAGGTGTTGTTGCAGTTGTAACCTGCTATATTCCAGACTCGCAATAACCTGTCCGCCATATACTGGCTGAACATGTGGGGATGCGGCGCGAACACACACATATAGTGCAGGCAGTGGGAGGAATGCTGTTGCAATTATGCATGGTTGACTTGTAGCGCACTACACAGCATAACAATGAAAACATTATTCTGCAGAGGACCGACACCTCTCTGATGGGATTTCACTGAAGAGAGCTCGCAAACTGGACTTTCTAACTTGGAAAAAGAAAGACGACAATACATACAGTATTTTTGGCTGTGTGAATATAAATAAATGAGCATCTTCTGAACATAAAAAAGTACTTCCGTTTGTAAAGGCAATAACCTACTGTATTAGAACCCTGCCTATCAGAACAGAGAAGCAGAGACTCATTTCGTTCAACAACAAAAAAAACAGAATCCAAGGGGTTTGATGCAAGTTTCATCTTTCATATCAACCACCAAGCGGAGACCTATTCGTGTCTCTCATTGGAGAGATCGCAGTGAAATAGAGGACTCCCAACGGACTCCATCACATCAGATGATCATTTTCAAAGAGAAGGACTAGGCTATCATTGATCTCACATTAAACCCACAATAATGCCTACAGAAATACAAGCAAGTGGCTGTACATGTCAAACTATGTTTGGATTGTCAGGAATTCGCAGGTAAGGTATTGTATTTTAGATATTATTTTTACAATGTGACCAAATCGGTCTTTACGCATACAACACTATTGCTTGGGGGGTTTTGTGTTCACAATCATTTATCAACTGCCTAAATGCACATTTATCAACTCAAATCGATGTAAAGGCTATAGCCTATGTTCAATCGTCGGATTTTGCGGTTGCTTTTTTAGGTAAGCCAATTGACAGCACACGCGTTGCACATAGATTATGAAGTGCCTGTGTGTTGGTGGCGGAACGGTGCTGATAATGAAATTGGTTTATAGGATGCTCCCTCGCTTTGTCTCCGTGATTTTCAAGTCTACCTGCTGCCAAGTGTTGTGCAATTGTCTACCCCATCACCGGTTGTTAAAGTCAGTGTATTACTGGATTAGATAAGGACCGTTTAATTACTTGGTTTATAGGATTTTTGTGAAACACTGGGAGTTACTTTTGGAATGTTTTTAGTCGTCGCGGGGTGGTTTGAGTGGTGAGTGGCAAAAGCATGTCTACACAACATGAATCGACATCAGCCTATACATCAATACCTGAAATAGAAACAAAAATATGGCAAATCTGGTGTAAATACATAGATCCATTATCCCTGTAGCTTTAAACATGTGTGCATACTGTACATCTGTAGTCCTGCAAAAATGGAACTTGGCTAAGAATTGCACATCATTTTTTATTTTATTTTTTTAAATAAATGACTGAGTTTACAGATTCCAAATAGAATAGGTGGGCTACTGTATACTGCCAAATATTGGGTGGGAAAGTGGCACATCTGAATATTCAAACATCAATGCAATGGCGGTCTGGGGATCTTCAATTGCTCTGGAAAGATGAAACAGGCTCTCTCTTTTGTCAACTCTTTGTCTCAATTTAGCTACTCACAAGATAATGAATTCATTCTTATCAAAGAAGTGGCTGAGACACTTCTCTCTCTCTCTCTCTACCTCTATTTTTCAATTCAATTCAAATTGCTTTATTGGCATTACGTAGCAAAGTACACATGGTGAAAGCGTACTTTGGAAATTAAGTGATTCATTTACAATATTAACATAATTAAAATAATAATAATCAATATTGTCAACCGGACAGCAGTAACAACAATAATCAAGGGTACAAATAGCCATACAATGAACAGTAACAATAACAATGGCGTAGAGGACATGTGCAGGTTGGTTGGTCTGTCAGACACTGTCCCTCATCTTATGGCGGGCAGCAATGTAGTGCGCTGCCAACCCACAGCTCTCTGTGTCCTCCCCCAACAGGACGGGTAGCCTATTCTCATCAGAGAGGTCTTTAAAACCTTGACTAAGGGTTTCCTCTTTCAATTTTGGGGAAATGACACTTTAATTGTTTTATATGTTTTACATTTTGTCAGGAAATGCAGCTCTGTCTCGTGTTCTGCTGTGGTGCAGTGGTTGCACAGCCTTTCCTCTACAGGGAGCCATATTTTCCTGTGTCTACCCTTCTCAGCCCCAGGACCAGCTGGATGAGGGGACTATTTGCTTTGCTCAGCTCTTGGCATTGCAGGGCTTGGTAATGATTTGAGAGGGGGTCACTGTATTTTAGATGTTTCCAAAAACGTTTGAGTTTGTATTATTAGTGGATATTGGCCTAATTCTGTCCTGCATGCATTGTTTGTAGTTTTCCTCTGGACATGTAGGAGAATCTTACAGAACTTTGCATGCAGTGTTCCAATGGGGGGTTTGTCCCATTGGGTGAAATCTTGTTTCCAAGTGGACCCCACACCCCGCTGCCATAAGGTGCAATTGGTTCAATGACACATTCAATTAGTTTTAGCCTAATGGTAATAGGTATTTCAAATTGAATTCGTTTTCTTTTATTGTGTAGAATGCTCTCTAGCTCTCGCACGCACGTGCACGTACACACACACACTCACTCACTCACTCACTCACTCACTCACTCACTCACTCACTCACTCACTCACTGAACAGCACTGAAATACATCCCTCCTCTCTGATCTAATACCAGAGAATGGAAGGATAACAGCAGCACTATACAGAAATGTCCGTCTTCTCTCAGAGCTGTGTGTGTGTGTGTGTGTTGTGTGTGTGTGTTTGTGTGTGTGTGTGTGTGTGTGTGTGTGTGTGAAAAGAACAGCAGCAGTATACAACAGAACCACTCTCCTCTCAGATCTACCTAGAGAATGGAGGGAGGTTTCTCAATCCAAACACTGAGAGCTATATCCGAAGAAATCTGATCCAGAAGAAATTCGTTTTTTAAAGAGTCTTTCTACAATCGAGGAAATAGATCAATGTCTTTAAAAGAAGAGGAAAATATGATTATTTTATTTTATTTTTGAGGTTGTGGAAGTGCTGAGATCCAGTCAAATCAAATTAAATGGTATTTGTCACATCCACGTGTTTAGCAGATGTTATAGTGGGTGTAGCGAAATGCTTGTGCTTCTAGCTCCGACAGTGCAGTAATATCTAACAATTACACAACATATACCCAATACAGACAAAAATGTAAGGAATGGGATTCAAGAATATATACATATATGGACAAGCAATGACAGAGCGGCATGGACTAAGATACAGAAGAATATTATAGAATATAATAGTCTGATTTATCTCACTGTGATCAATATAGCCTTAACCTGGTATTAAAAATAAAATAAAAAATTATTACAAACCTTGACAACATTATCAGATAGTACATATAAGTCCAACTCATTTAACTCATACAGATGTAGATCTCAATTTGATCACTCTTTTGTTGCTGTGAATTTTCCTGCACAGCAGGAAATGCAAGCTTCTAGTGTTTTCAAGGTTTAAAAAGGCTTCTAAAGTTTGTAATTTCCACTTTAAAATGGCAGCCTTGATTTACCCCTAGAAACATGTTCCATTAATTATAATCCACATAATAATTCACATTTCCTGTTGCTGCAGGATTACAGTGCATTAGTACAAGTATTCAGACACCTTGACTTTTTCCACATTATATTGCGTTACAGCCTTATTCCAAATTTGATTAAATTATGTTTTTTCCTTCATCAATCTACACACAACACCCCATAATGACAAAGCGAAAACATATATATTTTTGTGTGTAAATGTATTACAAAAAAAAAATGGAAATATCACATTTACATAAGTATTCATACCCTTTACTCACTTCTTTGTTGAAGCACCTTCCAGCATCGATTCCAGCATCGAGTCTTCTTGGGTATGACGCTACAAGCTTTGCACACCTGTATTTGGAGAGTTTCTCCCATTCTTCTCTGCAGATCCTCTCAAGCTCTGTCAGGTTGGATGGGGAGCATCGCTGCACAGCTATTTTCAGGTCTCTCCAGAGATGTTTGATCGGTTTCAAGTCCGGGCTCTGGCTGGGTCACTCAAGGATATTCAGAGACTTGTCCCGAAGCCACTCCTGAGTTGTCTTGGCTGTGTGCTTAGGGTCGTTGTCCGGTTGGAAGGTGAACCTTCGCCCCAGTCTGAGGTCCTGAGATCTCTGGAGCAGGTTTTCATCAAGGATCTCTCTGTACTTTGCTCCCTTCATCTTTCCCTCGATCCTGACTAGTCTCCCAGTCCCTGCCGCTGAAAACATCCCCACAGCATGATGCTGCCACCACCATGCTTCAGCATAGGGATGGTGCCAGGTTTCCTCCAGACGTGACACTTGGCATTCAGGCCAAATAGTTCAATCTTGGTTTCATCAGACCAGAAAATCTTGTTTCTCATGGTCTGAGAGTCCTTTAGGTGCCTTTTGGCAAACTCCAAGCTGGCTGTCATGTGCCTTTTACTGAGGAGTGGCATCCGTCTGGCCATTCCACCATAAAGGCCTGATTGGTGGAGTGCTGCAGAGATGGTTGTCCTTCTGGAAGGTTCTCCCATCTCCACGGTGAAACTCTGGAGCTCTGTCAGAGTGATCATCGGGTTCTTGGTCACCTCCATGACCAAGGCCCTTCTCCCCCGATTGCTCAGTTTGGCTGGGCGGCCAGCTCTAGGAAGAGTCTTGGTGGTTCCAAACTTCTTCCATTTAAGAATGATGGAGGCCACTATGTTCTTGGGGATCTTCAATGCTGCAGACCTTTTTTGGTACCCTTCCCCAGATCTGTGCCTCGACACAATCCTGTCTCGGAGCTCTACGGACAATTCCTTCGACCTCATGGCTTGGTTTTTGCTCTGACATGCACTGTCAACTGTAGGACTTTATATAGACAGGTGTGTGCCTTTCCAAATCATGTCCAATCAATTGAATTTACCACAAGTGGACTCCAATCAAGTTGTAGAAACATCTCAATTATGATAAATGGAAACAGGATGGAACTGAGCTAAATTTTGAGTCTCATAGCAAAGGGTCTGAATACTTATGTAAATAAGGTATTTCTGTTTTTTATTTTTAATACATTTGCACACACACAAAAACATTATTTTCGCTTTGTCGTTATGGGGTATTGTGTGTATATTGGCGAGGGGGAAAAAAAGGTTTAACCCATTTTATAATAAGGCAATTACGTAACAAAATGTGGAAAAAGAGAAGGGGTCTGAATACTTTCCAAATGCACTGTATTTTCCTGCTTTAGCAAATTGGCTCAAATTAAGATCCTACATCTGTAGGGAATAGAGTGCCATTTGTGATGTAGCCTTAGAGTCCGAGCTTCCAGAGGGTCTTGTGTTGAACTGGATAATGGAGTTCTTCTCCCTGTCTTTCAGAGGGTCTTGTGTTGAACTGGATAATGGAGTTCTTCTCCCTGTCTTTCAGAGGGTCTTGTGTTGAACTGGATAATGGAGTCTCTTCTCCCTGTCTTTCAGAGGGTCTTGTGTTGAACTGGATAATGGAGTTCTTCTCCCTGTCTTTCAGAGGGTATTTTGTTGAACTGGATAATGGAGTTCTTCTCCCAGTCTTTCAGAGGGTCTTTTGTTGAACTGGATAATGGAGTCTCTTCTCCCTGTCTTCAGAGGGTCTTGTGTTGAACTGGATAATGGAGTCTCTTCTCCCTGTTATCACCAGGGGAACTGTAATCAATGGCCAACAAAAGCATGTCCATCCATACTGGGCACTCTGCCACAGCCCTGGAACAACCTGATGGCTACACACATGAACAGGGATGGACACACGCACACACACACTCCTCCCTTTAAGTCATTCACGTGTGTGTGTGTGTGTGTGACGCATGCCCGTACGTGTGTGTGTGTGTGTGTGTGTGTGTGTGTGTGTGTGTTGAAGCTCTAGGGTAAAAGAGCTTCTGAAGGTCCGTAGTAAGTGGCCTTGTGATAGCAGGAGTGTAATAATGTGTTATTTTGTGTTCCACACAGAGATGACACAGGCAGGCTTTCAGTGATTATGGATTAAGTTCTAGTGGAATATGACTTGGTGTTGGCACTGTTTCCTTAGGATGACTGTAGTAGTTCCTAAAAGGATGAATCTACATGTTAGCCTTTCCGTTACCCACATCTGTGTGTGTTAGGAGATTGGATCATACTCTAGGACTATTGTAGTCTTTAACCCTATCAAAACCCCAGCAAAAATCTGCTTTTCATTTATCTGAATGTCCAGCCCTTATATTTAGCCTCACAATGAAGTGGTTTACCGTTTTATTTTCAGGACAACCAGGGATACAAGTAAAATACAAAACAATTTGACATAATCAGTTGCATTCATGAGCTTTATTGACAACATTTCAATAAAAAAAAGGTCAGCCAAAACAAAAGCCTGATGAAAATGAAAATGAATTGATATGAATGCTCTAAGTACAGAAATTAAAATCCACCTAGTCAGTGACAGCTGTGTGGCGTTCGGAGCTTGTGTTCGTGTGAGTCTCAGCTTTTCATAGATAAACTCCGAAAAAAAAGAAACGTCCCTTTTTCAGGACCCTGTCTTTCAAAGATAATTCGTAAAAATCCAAAATAATAAATCATCTTCATTGTAAAGGGTTTAAACACTGTTTCCCATGCTTGTTCAATGAACCATAAACAATTAATGAACATGCACCTGTGGAATGGTCGTTAAAACACTAACAGCTTACAGACGGTAGGCAATTAAGATCACAGTTATGAAAACTTAGGACACTAAAGAGGCCTTTCTACTGACTCTGAAAAACACCAAAAGAAAGATGCCCAGGGTCCCTGCTCATCTGCGTGAACGTGCCTTAGGCATGCTGCAAGGAGGTCTGAGGACTGCAGATGTGGCCAGGGCAATAAATTGCAATGTCCGTACTGAGACACCTAAGACAGCGCTACAGGGAGACAGGACGGACAGCTGATCGTCCTCGCAGTGGCAGACCACGTGTAACAACACCTGCACAGGATCGGTACATCCGAACATCACACCAGCGGGACAGGTACAGGATGGCAACAACAATTGCCAGAGTTACACCTGGAATGCACAATCCCTCCATCACTGTTCAGACTGTCCGCAATAGGCTGAGAGAGGCTGGACTGAGGGGAGAGGCTGGACTGAGGGCTTGTAGGCCTGTTGTAAGGCAGGTCCTCACCAGACATCACCGGCAACAACGTCGCCTATGGGCACAAACCCACCGTCACTGGACCAGATAGGACTGGCAAAAAGTGCTCTTCACTGACGAGTCACGGTTTTGTCTCACCAGGGGTGATGGTCGGATTCACGTTTATCGTCGAAGGAATGAGAGTTACACCGAGGCCTGTACTCTGGAGCGGGATTGATTTGGAAGTGGAGGGTCTGTCATGGTCTGGGGCGGTGTATCACAGCATCATCGGACTGAGCTTGTTGTCATTGCAGGCAATCTCAACGCTGTGCATTACAGGGAAGACATCCTCCTCCCTCATGGGGTACCCTTCCTGCAGGCTCATCCTGACATGACCCTCGTTCTGTGCGTGATTTCCTGCAAGACAGGAATGTCAGTGTTCTGCCATGGCCAGCGAAGAGCCCAGATCTCAATCCCATTGAGCACGTCTGGGACCTGTTGGATCGGAGGGTGAGGGCTAGGGCCATTCCCCCCAGAAATGTCTGGCAACTTGCAGGTGCCTTGGTGGAAGAGTGGGGTAACATCTCACAGCAAGAACTGGCAAATCTGGTGCAGTCCATGAGGAGGAGATGCACTGCAGTACTTAATACAGCTGGTGGCCACACCAGATACTGACTGTTACTTTTGATTTTGACCCCCCCTTTGTTCAGGGACACATTATTCCATTTCTGTTAGTCACATGTCTGTGGAACTTGTTCAGTTTATGTCTCAGTTGTTGAATCTTGTTATGTTCATACAAATATTTACACATGTTAAGTTTGCTGAAAATAAACGCAGTTGACATTTACATTTTAGTCATTTAGCAGACACTCTTATCCAGAGCGACTTACAGTTGGTGAGTGCATACATTTTTTCATACTGGCCCCCCGTGGGAATAAAACCCACAACCCTGGCGTTGCAAGCGCCATGCTCTAACAACTGAGCTACACGGGACATTGACATTGACAGTGAGAGGACGTTTCTTTTATTTTGCTGAGTTTAGTTTGTAGCTCAAACCATCCGGACCAAAAGACCCGGCCCCCGGGCCCCTTTGTGATCCGCCCTTGTCGCACAAACACTGCGGCTCTATGGATGCAGAAGAAATAGACAAATCCAATTGTACAACCCAGAAGTCTGTAGCTCAAACGCACAATGTTTATTAAAAGGGGTTAGAAGCAGGCGTCAAGGTGGGGGTCATTGGGTTAAATAATGGGATAGAAGAGCAGTAAGAGAACCATTTAGGAAGATGATTCATGTGTGTTTGATTCAGGTTCTTTACCATTGTGTTTAGAAAACCTTCTTCTTCTTCTTCTTCTTCTTCTTCTTCTTCTTCTTCTTCTTCTTCTTCTTCTTCTTCTTCTTCTTCTTCTTCTTCTTCTTCTTCTTCTTCTTCTTCTTCTTCTTCTTCTTCTTCTTCTTCTTCTTCTTCTTCTTCTTCTTCTAACATGGGCCAGGCCCTGTTGTTATTCATATCCCAGTGATAATGCCTTGCAATACGCCTGGGAAGAAAACACTTTAATTTGCTCAACTTACCCCATGGCCATTGGCTCAACTTACCCCAAGGCAAACATTTTGACTATATTAGCCAACACAGCTACAAGGATGCACTTTTATGCTAGGTTTAGGACATATTGACGCTCATAGAGACCCCAACTGATGTATAGAACAATTGTATATGTACTTTGGTTTAGATACAAGCATAATGAAACCTCTAACACAATACATTCATTTGACTTGGTGAACATCAGTTTTTTTTTTACCTAACTTTCTTACCAATTTTTCCATGTGATTTCTTCCTTCATAGACTCCATGAAATGATGACTTCTTCCTAATGATACATTTGGTGTATGGTTTATCAGAAACAGTGGCTCAACTTACCCCACTCTCCCCTATGCACCAAGCATGCAGTGGCCCCACTGGTACAGGCTGGTGTAGGCAACACCTTCATGCTGCTTACAGGTGGAGGTGAAACCTCTCATCAGTTGTGTTGTCACCTGTCATCCACCAGCTACCGATGCCAGACAACACAACAGCACCCAGGCCTGTAGGCTACACACAGCTCACTGTCTCTGTCTCCCTATGCCTCTCACTCTGTTCTATCTTTCTCTCTCTCTCCAACACACACACACACACACACACACGCATGCGCACGCACGCACGCACGCACGCACGCACGCACGCACGCACGCACACACACACACACACACAGATACACACACAGATACATAGTCATATAAATACTTCTTTCATCACCATGGGCATGGTGGATCTACTGTGTCATGCATCAGCCAGCCTCCCTTCACACAACTCAGCGCCATCCATCAGCCAGCCTCCATTCACACAACTCAGCGCCATCCATCAGCCAGCCTCCATTCACACAACTCAGCGCCATCCATCAGCCAGCCTCCCTTCACACAACTCAGCGCCATCCATCAGCCAGCCTCCATTCACACAACTCAGCGCCATCCATCAGCCAGCCTCCATTCACACAACTCAGCTCCATCCATCAGCCAGCCTCCCTTCACACAACTCAGCGCCATCCATCAGCCAGCCTCCCTTCACACAACTCAGCGCCATCCATCAGCCAGCCTCCCTTCACACAACTCAGCGCCATCCATCAGCCAGCCTCCATTCACACAACTCAGCGCCATCCATCAGCCAGCCTCCCTTCACACAACTCAGCTCCATTCATGCATGCCTAAACCATAAACCTCAATTTCCAGGTCCTGCCTGTCTGGCTCCATGATAAAGCACATGTCTTTTAGGCTGCTGTGCTGTCCCAAACTGATTCTACACACATCACTGGGAGGTAATAGCATGGAGATAAAGATGATGTAGATGGCTAGCTCTGTAAAACACACACACACGCGTGCACACACACGCAAACATACACACACACACAAAAGCTGATGTAGATGGCTAGCTCTGTAATAGACAGCACTGAGTATGAATGGGTTTTACAGTAATAGACAGCACTGAGTATGAATGGGTTTTACAGTAATAGACAGCACTGAGTATGAATTGGTTTTACAGTAATATACATATCATTGAGTATGAATAGGTTTTACAGTAGTATACATATCACTGAGTACGAATGGGTTTTACAGTAATAGACAGCACTGAGTATGAATGGGTTTTTACAGTAATAGACAGCACTGAGTATGAATGGGTTTTACAGTAATAGACATATCACTGAGTACGAATGGGTTTTACAGTAATAGACAGCACTGAGTATGAATGGGTTTACAGTAATATACATATCATTGAGTATGAATAGGTTTTACAGTAATATACATCACTGAGTATGAATGGGTTTCACAGTAATAGACATATCATTGAATATGAATAGGTTTTATAGTAATAGACATAGCACTGAGTATGAATGGGTTTTACAGTAATAGACAGCACTGAGTATGAATGGGTTTTACAGTAATAGACAGCACTGAGTATGACTGGGTTTTACAGTAATATACATATCACTGAGTATGAATGGATTTTACAATAATAGACATAGCACTGAGTATGAATGGGATTTACAGTAATAGACATACCACTGAGTATGAATGGGTTTTACAGTAATAGACACTGAGCTGAGTATGAATGGGTTTTACAGTAATAGAAACTGGTACTGATTATGAATGGGTTTCACAGTAATAGACGTAACACTGATTATGAATGGGTTTTGCAGACACCGTGTGAAAATCAAGGTTTGGGCTGAGTCCCAAATGGCACCCTATACCCTATATAGTGCACTACTTTGACCAGAACCCTATGGGTGTGGCACACTACGTAGGGAATAGGGTGCCAATTGGGACGTAGATTAGTATACCAGCAGCTTCCAGACAAGACCACAAGCTTGGTGATGTGCCAGCTGGCTGTCTATTTAGGAACAGATTGGAATTGAAGAGTGAGTTAGTCGTTATCATTCATTGATGTTCAATATGTGCAGAATAGCATTCAGCACATTCACTGTCTGAAGTGGGAACGATGATGATGAGGAGGAAGAGCTTTAACTAATTCAGACCGGCGTCTCTCTCTTGGTTGGGTCGCACCCTATTCACTAGTCTATTCCCAACAGGCCATGGTCAAATAGGGTGCCATTTCAGAAGCATCCTCAGTCAGTGTTGTTGTGTTGTTGTGTTGTTGTGTTGTTGTGTTGTTGTTTTGTTGTGATGAGGTGTGATTAGGAGGAGTCAGGCGCAGGAGGGTAAATAACAGAATACAGAGTTTATTCCGTCGTACACAGTTGCGCTGGATAGCGACAACAAAATACAGGCAGAGGGGAACAATCTACCCCGGCAATACAAGGTACGAGTAGCTCCAACAAAATACAGGCACAGGGGAACAATCTACCCCGGCAATACAAGGTACGAGTAGCAACAACAAAATACAGGCAGAGGGGAACAATCTACCCCGGCAATACAAGGTACGAGTAGCTCCAACAAAATACAGGCACAGGGGAACAATCTACCCCGGCAATACAAGGTACGAGTAGCAACAACAAAATACAGGCAGAGGGGAACAATCTACCCCGGCAATACAAGGTACGAGTAGCTCCAACAAAATACAGGCACAGGGGAACAATCTACCCCGGCAATACAAGGTACGAGTAGCAACAACAAAATACAGGCAGAGGGGAACAATCTACCCCGGCAATACAAGGTACGAGTAGCTCCAACAAAATACAGGCAGAGGGGAATCATCTACCCCGGCAATACAAGGTACGAGTAGCTCCAACAAAATACAGGCAGAGGGGAACAATCTACCCCGGCAATACAAGGTACGAGTAGCAACAACAAAATACAGGCAGAGGGGAATCATCTACCCCGGCAATACAAGGTACGGGTAGCTCCAACAAAATACAGGCACAGGGGAACAATCTACCCCGGCAATACAAGGTACGAGTAGCAACAGCAAAATACAGGCAGAGGGGAACAATCTACCCCGGCAATACAAGGTACGAGTAGCAACAGCAAAATACAGGCAGAGGGGAACAATCTACCCCGGAAATACAAGCTACGATTTGTAAGTCGCTCTGGATAAGAGCGTCTGCTAAATGACGTACATGTAAATGAGTAGCTCCACCGAGCTACACGCAACTCGCATAAAACCATCACCCACAAGGACAAGGGGGCAGAGGGAACACTTATACATGTAGTAATGAGGGGATATGAACCAGGTGTGTGTAATTGACAAGACAAGACAAATGGAATGATGATATATGGAGCGCCAGGGGCTAGAAGGCCGGTGACGACGAACGCCGAAGCCTGCCCGAACAAGGCGGGGAGGCATCCTCGGTGGAAGTCGTGACAGTATCGCCCCCTTGACGTGCAGCTCCAGCAGCGCTCCCACCCTGGCCTCGGGGACGGCCAGGAGGACGCGGAGCAAGGCGAGCCGGATGGCGACGGTGTAAATCCTGCAATAGGGAGGGATCGAGGATATCTCTCACCGGGACCCAGCACCGTTCCTCCGGACCGTAATCCCCTCCCACTCCACGAGGTACTGAAGGCCCCCCACCCGACGCCTCGAATCCAGGATGGAACGGACAGAGTACGCTGGGGCCCCCTCGATGTCCAGAGGAGGTGGAGGGACCTTCCGCTCCTCAGACTCCTGGAGCGGACCTGTAAATTAGTAGCTCCACCGAGGGAACACTTATCTCTCCCGAGTGGCACAGTGGTCTAAGGCACTGCATTGCAGTGCTAGCTGTGCCACTAGAGATCCTGGTTCGAATCCAGGCTCTGCTGTAGCCGGCCGCAACCGGGAGACAATTGGCCCAGCGTCGTCCAACTGAGCTACCTCCCTGCCGGCCATTCCCTCCCCTACCCTGGACGACGCTGGGCCAATTGTGCGCCGCCCCATTGGTCTCCCGGTTGCGGCCGGCTACAGCAGAGCCTGGATTCGAACCAGGATCTCTAGTGGCACAGCTAGCACTGCGATGCAGTGAGCTACCTCCCTGCCGGCCATTCCCTCCCCTACCCTGGACGACGCTGGGCCAATTGTGCGCCGCCCCATTGGTCTGAGGAGAGACACATGAAACGAGGGGTTAATACAGTAATCAGGGGGAAGTAATAACCTATAGGTGACCTTGTTGATTCTCCTCAGGACTTTGAACAGCCCCACAAACCGCGGGCTCAGCTTCCGGAAGGGCAGGCGGAGGAGCAGATACCGGATCGAGAGCCAGACCCGATCCCAACGCGGTCAGCGTTGGCCTTCTGACGACGCACGGTGCATTGGAGGTGAACGTGGGCAGCGTCCCATGGTGCCAGAACCGGTTGGTAACCTAAAACTCATTGGAATGGCGTTAGGTTAGTAGAGGAGTGGCGGAGAGAGTTCTGGGCATATTCGGCCCATGGCATCAACATCGACCACTCCCCCGGCCGGTTCTGGCAGTAGGAACACAGGAACCTCTCTAATCCTGATTTACCCCGTTCCACCTGCCCATTATATTCGGGGTGGAACCCAGAGGTCAGGCTGACCGAGACCCCCAGATGTTCCATGAACGCCTTCCAGACCTTGGATGTGAACTGGGGACCTTGGTCAGACACTATATCCTCTGGTACCCTGTAGTGCCGGAAGACGTGTGTAAACAGGGCCTCCACAGTTTGCAGAGCCGTGGAGAGACCGGGCAGAGGAAGGAGGCGGCAGGCCTTGGTAAAGCAGTCCACAATGACCAGGATGGTGGTGTTACCTTGGGAGAGAGGAAGATCAGTAAGGAAATTAACATTTAGGTGAGACCATGGTCGTTGTGGAACTGGTAAAGGTTGTAACTTACCGGCTGGGAGGTGCCTAGGTGCCTTACTCTGGGCGCACACCGAGCAGGAGGAGACATACACCCTCACGTCCTTAGCCAATGTAGGCCACCAGTACTTCTCGGTCAGGCAGCACACTGTACGACCGAAACCTGGGTGACCAGAGGAGAGTGACGTGTGTGTCCAGTAGATCAGCCGATCACGGATAAGAGCAGGCACGTACTGCAGCCCAGCTGGACACTGAGGAGGAGATGGATCTGTGCATAATGCCTGCTCTATATCCGCGTCCATCGCCCATACTACCGGCGCCACAATGCAGGAGACCAAGAGTATGGGGGTGTTGTCTCTGGGACTCTCCTCTGTGTCATACAGCCGTGACAATGTGTCTGCCTTCATGTTCTTCGTACCCGGGATGTATGACAGTGTAAAATCGAACCGGGTGAAGAATAGGGCCCACCTGGCCTGGCGAGGATTCAGCCTCCTCGCTGCCCGGATGTACTCCAGGTTACGGTGGTCCGTCCAGACGAGGAAAGAGTGTTTCGCCCCTTCGAACCAATGCCTCCACACGGTCAAAGCTCGGACAACAGCCAACAGCTCCCGATCACCAACGTCGTACTTCTGCTCCGCCGGGCTGAGCTTCTTAGAGAAGATGGCACAGGGACGGAGCTTGGGTGGCGTGCCCGAGCGTTGAGACAGGACAGCGCCTATCGCTACCTTGGACGCATCCACCTCCACTACGAATGGTAGTGGTGGATCGGGGTGGGCCAGTACCGGGGCTGAGGTGAACAGACTCAGCAGTTTGCTGAAGGCCAGGTCAGCCTCAGCAGACCAGCAGAGCCGGGACGGCCCACCCTTCAACAGGGATGTAATGGGAGCTGCGACCTTGCCAAAGCCCTGGATAAACCTCCGATAGTAGTTGGCGAAGCCAAGGAAGCGCTGCACCTCCTTAACCGTGGTTGGAGTCGGCCAATTACGCACGGCTGAAATGCGATCTCCCTCCATCTCCACATCTGAGGTGGTAATGCGGTATCCGAGGAAGGATACGGACTGCTGGAAAAACATACACTTCTCTGCCTTGGCACAGGAGGGTAAATAACAGAATACAGAGTTTATTCCGTCGTACACAGTTGCGCTGGATAGCGACAACAAAATACAGGCACAGGGGAATAATCTACCCCGGCAATACAAGGTACGAGTAGCTCCAACAAAATACAGGCACAGGGGAATAATCTACCCCGGCAATACAAGTTACGAGTAGCTCCAACGAGCTACACTCAACTCACATAAAACAATCACCCACAAGGACAAGGGGGGCAGAGGGAACACTTATACACAGACTAATGAGGGGATATGAACCAGGTGTGTGTAATTGACAAGACAAGACAAATGGAATGATGATATATGGAGCGGCAGTGGATAGTAAGCTGGTGACGAAAGAAACGCCGAAGCCTGCCCAAACAAGGAGGTGAGGCAGCCTCGGTGGAAGTCGTGACAGTTGTAAGGCTGCCTTAGGGCAAATACTGTACCTGGAGAGTTATCCTACCATTATCCATAGCATTCATCTAAGAGCCTTAGGGCAAATACTGTACCTGGAGAGTTATCCTACCATTATCCATAGCATTCATCTAAGAGCCTTAGGGCAAATACTGTACCTGGAGAGTTATCCTACCATTATCCATAGCATTCATCTAAGAGCCTTAGGGCAAATACTGTACCTGGAGAGTTATCCTACCATTATCCATAGCATTCATCTAAGAGCCTTAGGGCAAATACTGTACCTGGAGAGTTATCCTACCATTATCCATAGCATTCATCTAAGAGCCTTAGGGCAAATACTGTACCTGGAGAGTTATCCTACCATTATCCATAGCATTCATCTAAGAGCCTTAGGGCAAATACCTGGAGAGTTATCCTACCATTATCCATAGCATTCATCTAAGAGCCTTAGGGCAAATACCTGGAGAGTTATCCTACCATTATCCATAGTATTCATCTAAGAGCCTTAGGGCAAATACCTGGAGAGGTATCCTACCATTATCCATAGCATTCATCTAAGAGCCTTAGGGCAAATACCTGGAGAGTTATCCTACCATTATCCATAGTTTATCATCTAAGAGCCTTAGGGCAAATACCTGGAGAGTTATCCTACCATTATCCATAGCATTCATCTAAGAGCCTTAGGGCAAGCACCTGGAGAGTTATCCTACCATTATCCATAGCATTCATCCAAGAGCTTCCATTTCCAAGGTACACTAGTGTGGCTAATTAAATCATTTTAGCCCTGGTATGTGTTAGTCTAGAGTCTGGTAACAACAGACCAAAGGAGGAATGGTGATGGAACAATGTGTTAGTCTAGAGTCTGGTAACAACAGACCAAAGGAGGAATGGTGATGGAACAATGTGTTAGTCTAGAGCTTGGTATAAAGCTAGGTTGAAGATGACAAAGGTTAAGACAAAAGGATTCTAATATCCCAGAACTCTTTGCATAAATGAGGAAAAGTTTAAACAATGGGACCAGCGATGCTAGTTAGCAGCGACACAGGTCCCATAACTCTGTTTATATTCAAAAGCATCTGCATGGATTTATTACTGGGTCTTCAACCTACACTCTTACAAAAAAGAGTTCCAAAAGGGTCCTTCGGCTGTCCCCATAGGAGAACCCTTTTGGTTCCAGGTAGAACCCTTTTTGATTCCAAGTATAACTTTTTTTGGTTCCATATAGATCGCTCTGTGGAAAGGGTTCTACATGGAACCAAAAGGTTTCTACCTGGAACCAAAAAGGGTTCTTCAAAGGGTTCACCTATGAGGACAGCCGAAGAACTCCTTTAGGTTCTAGATAGTGCCTTTTTTTTTTCTAAGCGTGTAGGTATAAAGGTAGTGTCAGACAGGAAGGAATGGGGAGTGACAACACCAGCAGGGCGAGACCAAGCTTATCCAACCAATTGTATCCATTATGAAGGTGCATTGTCTGTGGCCAATTCAAGCCCTCCATGGCGCGAGTGTGGAGGCTCGTAATGCAGCGCCAAACAGGAAGGAATGAGTTGAAACAACAGTGTCATTATGGGGCAGACAGCATGGCAAGACAAATCTAATCCAGCAGGGACCCCTGAGGAGAGTGATGTGTTCAGCCATGCCCCTGTGCTACTGGGACCTCAGACCTGCTGGGTTATTAATTGGGGGGGGGGGGGGGGAGAGAAGAAGAGAGATGGACTGAAAACCCAGAGAGGTAGACAGAAAGGAAGAGAGAGAGAGATTGAGACAGAGACACGGGGGAGGGGGAATAATAAGGGTGCCGCTTGGGACTGAAAACCTGGAGACTAATGGAAAAATGAGGTATAGTGAGCTGTGTGGTCCCTGATAGTGTTTCTGTGGTGAATGGGCCATGGATGAAACGCCAGTGTTTAGAAGGTCACTGGATACATAATCAATCTTCTCCTTAGGTGATCATCCCACAGTGACTGGCTGCTCCAGTTCCATACACAGCCAGCCAAGCAGGCCAGACCTGCCCCAGATTCCTCTACTTTACCATCTACTACTGAATGTCTATGGCAGATACATGGTAGTTATGGGATACATGTTTAACATGGTAGTTATGGGATACATGTTTAACATGGTAGTTATGGGATACATGTTTAACATGGTAGTTATGGGATACATGTTTAACATGGTAGTTATGGGATACATGTTTAACATGGTAGTTATGGGATACATGGTAGTTATGGGATACATGTTTAACATGGTAGTTATGGGATACATGTTTAACATGGTAGTTATGGGATACATGGTAGTTATGGGATACATCTTTAACATGGTAGTTATGGGATACATCTTTAACATGGTAGTTATGGGATACATGTTTAACATGGTAGTTATGGGATACATGTTTAACATGGTAGTTATGGGATACATGTTTAACATGGTAGTTATGGGATACATGTTTAACATGGTAGTTATGGGATACATGTTTAACATGGTAGTTATGGGATACATGTTTAACATGGTAGTTATGGGATACATGTTTAACATGGTAGTTATGGGATACATGTTTAACATGGTAGTTATGGGATACATGTTTAACATGGTAGTTAGGTGATACATGTTTAACATGGTAGTTATGGGATACATGTTTAACATGGTAGTTATGGGATACATGTTTAACATGGTAGTTAGGGGATACATGTTTAACATGGTAGTTATGGGATACATGTTTAACATGGTAGTTATGGGATACATGTTTAACATGGTAGTTATGGGATACATGTTTAACATGGTAGTTATGGGATACATGTTTAACATGGTAGTTATGGGATACATGTTTAACATGGTAGTTATGGGATACATGTTTAACATGGTAGTTAGGGGATACATGTTTAACATGGTAGTTAGGGGATACATGTTTAACATGGTAGTTATGGGATACATGTTTAACATGGTAGTTATGGGATACATGTTTAACATGGTAGTTATGGGATACATGTTTAACATGGTAGTTATGGGATACATGTTTAACATGGTAGTTATGGGATACATGTTTAACATGGTAGTTATGGGATACATGTTTAACATGGTAGTTAGGGGATACATGTTTAACATGGTAGTTAGGGGATACATGTTTAACATGGTAGTTATGGGATACATGTTTAACATGGTAGTTAGGGGATACATGTTTAACATGGTAGTTATGGGATACATGTTTAACATGGTAGTTAGGGGATACATGTTTAACATGGTAGTTATGGGATACATGTTTAACATGGTAGTTATGGGATACATGTTTAACATGGTAGTTATGGGATACATGTTTAACATGGTAGTTATGGGATACATGTTTAACATGGTAGTTATGGGATACATGTTTAACATGGTATTTATGGGATACATGTTTAACATGGTAGTTATGGGATATATGTTTAACATGGTAGTTATGGGATACATGTTTAACATGGTAGTTATGGGATACATGTTTAACATGGTAGTTAGGGGATACATGTTTAACATGGTAGTTCTGGGATATATGTATAGCATTTATAGGTATGTATATGACCAACTCAGTGGCTTTGTGGTATGAGTGTCCGCCCTGAGATTGTAAGGTTGGAAATTTGTACCCCTGTCATTCCAAAAGACTGTAAAAATGTCAACCAATGCGTCTCTGCTTGGCACTCAGCATTAAAGTACCACAAGAGCGGACATGCCAGAGCTTACCAATGATCTTGCACAGTGATTGAAGTCAGTAAGTCATTGTTTTAGTCAAAGAAGGATATGTGGGGACTTCATACTTTTTCTGTGTCAATGTCGTGTTTTTCCCCTATGATATGATGCGCTAATACTTTTCAGTCTACGTTTCTTTTCAGGGTTGAGTGTTATTTTAATATTACCACCCCACCAGCAGGGCATTGTTTATTAATCAGAAACACCTGCAAAGTACTCCCTCTTCACGAGTCACGGCTGAGCTGAACCAAACAGCTTTTCGCCTTAGCCTACACTGAGCCATGGAGCAAATTAAAACAGGAAGTAATGGCTTTTTTCTGGCCACTCTTCCGCCAAACATATGGAAGAAGGTACTCTAGTCAGATGAGACTAAAATTGAGCTTTTTGGCCATCAAGGAAAACTCTATGTCTGCCGCAAACCCAACACCTCTCATCACCCCGAGAACACCATCCCCACAGTGAAGCATGGTGGTGGCAGCATCATGCTGTGGAGATGTTTTTCATCGGCAGTGACTGGGAAACTGGTCAGAATTGAAGGAATGATGGATGGCGCTAAATACAGGGAAATTATTGAGGGAAACCTGATTCAGTCTTCCAGAGATAGTTATGCACGCTCAAGTTTTCAGTTTTTTTGTCTTATTTCTTGTTTGTTTCACAATAAAACATATTTTGCATCTTCAAAGTGGTAGGCATGTTGTGTAAATCAAATGATACAAACAAAAATATATTTTAATTCCAGGTTGTAAGGCAACAAAATAGGAAAAATGTCAAGGGGGGGTGAATACCTTCGCAAGCCACTGTAGCTAGCTAAGGTTAACATGTTAGCTACCTACACTGACAGCTGTCAGTTCCCTATTTTGTTGATGTTCTTCCACTCCACGTGGAAAGCTCCATAGCGTTCTTTCCCACCCCCAATTCGTGAATATGTATAAGTAGCCTGCATCATTGTTAAGAAACCGATTAACTATCCTGCTAATATTGATGCACTTGCTAATTATAGGGGTTAACTGGCCTTTAACCTGAATGAATGTGTGCAGGGAGACAGCTACCTTTCCTTAGGTCCAGGGACAGCTCTGTCTTGACTCCTTTGGGTGAGTGAGCCGAAGCGGATTATTATGGTCAGATGGTGACAGAAACAAATAGATACAAAAAGGAAAGGGGGTGTACTGGTACGTCAAGTGACTGATAGCATCAGTGAGTGATAGCATCCATCTATTCATCAATCCATTCACAATCCATTCATTCATTCATCAATCCATTCATCCATCCATTCACCATCCATTTATCCATTCATCCATCCATTCATCCATCCATTCACCATCCTTTCATCTGTCCATTCATCCATCCATCCAGTCATCCATCCATTCATCATCCATTCATCCATTCATCCATCCATCCATTCACCATCCATTCATCCATCCATTCACCATCCTTTCATCCGTCCATTCATCCATCCATTCATCATCCATTAATGCATTCATCCATCCATTCATCCATCCATTCACCATCCATCTATTCACCATCCATTCATCCATCCATCCATTCACCATCCATTCATCCATTCATCCATCCACCCATTCATCCATCCACCCCAACCATCCTTCCATCCATTCATTCATTCATTCATTCATCCATTCATCATTCATCCATTCATCATCCTCCTCTTTTATGATTTTTGTTTCATTTTCTCTCTTTTTTGTAGAGGGTAAACAAGCCTCAAGGATGAGGGAGTGAGGGAGGTACACGCACACACGTACACACACACACACACACACACACACACACACACACACACACACACACACACACACACACACACACCTTCCTCTAGTGTTTAATTAAGATGCCTCTGTTATTATGAAGCAGGTTCCAGAAGATGGGATTTGTGGGATTGTGTGTGTGTGTGTGTGTGTGTGTGTGTGTGTGTGTGTGTGTGTGTGTGTGTTTGTTGGTGTTTGTTGAGCAGGGAGGCAGATTGAAGTATGTAGCTGTGGGAGAGGAGAGCAGGTAAACTGTAATGAAGAAGGAGGAGTACTAAGTGTTGGGAGAACTCAAGGTTGATGTTGGATTGATGTCTAACGATTGAATGTATTATTGTGCAGGTGTTAAAGTCCAGTGTTGTCTCTCACTAGCCCAGTATGTATTGTGTTTACACCAGTTTCACTGAGACCAAAAACAAACTGATCAAACTGAGTTTACTAACTCTCCTCTCCTCCCTCTCCTCCCCACTCTCTCTCATATCCTCTCCTCTCTGCAGCTCTCATCCCGTTGAGCAACATAAGTAGCTGTCACCCAGCCTCCTCCCTCTCTCTCTTCTACTTCCCCCCATCCCTCTCTCCTTCAGTGAGGTCCTATTAAGCCACTCCCACTGACCCCTGACCCCTCGTTGCTATGGAGAGCCTGAGCGAGCTCCAGAACCCGCTCCTGGACAAGAACAGCAAGCACGTCGTCAACGGTTACGGGGGTGACTTCCCTAACAACCAGTACCAGGAGAATATCATCAACTACTTCGTAACCGGCGGCAACGGAGGAGGTGGAGGAGGAGGTAACACTAACAGCGGTGCGGTGGCCCACATGGGACACAATAACAGCAACGGCAAAATGAAAGCTCAACAACTCCTCGACGCCACCTCCCTCCATCTGGCCGTCGAGGCCTTCTACAGACCTAACTTCATCCTGTACAAGGAGGATGGGGGAGGCGGCGGCGTCAAGGCCAAGGATTATAAGAGCGAGTGCTGCGAGACTACCTTCACAGAGAAGAAAGAGAGGGAGAGGGAGGCGTCTGTAGCGGTGGAGACCCCCGGAAGCACAGAGGACCCTCAGGCCAAGCTGCTGGAGGACGGAGAAAACGTTAAGATACAGACTGTCTCCTACGAGGTGGAGGAGGAGGAGTATGTGGAGTATGAGGTAAGACCAGAGCTTTACTGTAGCTAATGTGACCATGATAGACAGTAGAGGAGTATGAGGTAAGACCAGAGCTTTACTGTAGCTAATCTGACCATGATAGACAGTAGAGGAGTATGAGGTAAGACCAGAGCTTTACTGTAGCTAATGTGACCATGATAGACAGTAGAGGAGTATGAGGTAAGACCAGAGCTTTACTGTAGCTAATGTGACCATGATAGACAGTAGAGGAGTATGAGGTAAGACCAGAGCTTTACTGTAGCTAATGTGACCATGATAAGACAGTAGAGGAGTATGAGGTAAGACCAGATCTTTACTGTAGCTAATGTGACCATGATAGACAGTAGAGGAGTATGAGGTAAGACCAGAGCTTTACTGTAGCTAATGTGACCATGATAGACAGTAGAGGAGTATGAGGTAAGACCAGATCCATACTGTAGCTAATGTGACCATGATAGACAATAGTGGAGTATGAGGTAAGACCAGAGCTATACTGTAGACAGTAGGTAGGGTATGTGGAGTATAAGGTAAGGATAAAGAAATACCTGCACACTGGTGTATCCTCCTGTAGTTTATTGCAACACATACACTACCAGTCAAAGGTTTGGACACACCTACACATTCAAGGGTTTTTCTTTATTTGTTCTATTTTATTTCTATTGTAGAATAATAGTGAAGACATCAAAACTATGAAATAACACATATGGAATCATGTAGTAACCAAAAAAGTGTTAAACAAATCAAAATATATTTTATATTTGAGATTCTTCAAATAGGCACCCTTTGCCTTGATGACAGCTTTGCGCACTCTTGGCATTCTCTCAACCAGCTTCATGGAATGCATTTCAATTAACAGGTGTGCCTTCTTAAAAGTTAATTTGTGGAATTTCTTTCCCTCTTAATGCGTTTGAGCCAATCAGTTGTGTTGTGACAAGGTAGGGGGGTATACAGAAGATAGCCCTATTTGGTAAAAGACCAAGTCCATATTATGGCAAGAACAGCTCAAAAAAGCAAAGAGGAATGACAGTCTATCATTACTTTAAGACTTGAATCTCAGTCAATACGGACAAATTCAAGAACTTTGAACGTTTCTTCAAGTGCTGTCGCAAAAACCATCAAGCGCTATGATGAAACTGGCTCTCATAAGGACCGCCACAGGAATGGAAGACCCAGAGATACCTCTGCTGCAGAGGATAAGTTCATTAGTGTTACCAGCCTCAGAAATTGCAGCCCAAATAAATGCTTCACAGAGTTCAAGTCACAGACACATCTCAACATCAACTGTTCAGAGGGGACTCTGTGTGGACTAAAGGACACCAATAAGAAGAAGAGACCTGCTTGGGCCAAGAAACATGAGCAATGGACATTAGACCGGTGAAAATGTGTCCTTTGGTCTGGAGTCCAAATTTTACATTTTTGGTTCCAACCGCCATCTCTTTGTGAGACGCGGTGTGGGTGAACGGATGATCTCTGCATGTGTAGTTCCCATCGTGAAGCATGGAGGAGGAGGTGTGATGGTGTGGGAGTGCTTTGCTGGTGACACTGTCTGTGATTTATTTAGAATTCAAGGCACACTTAACCAGTGATACACCATCTCATCTGGTTTGGCCTCAGTAGGACTATCATTTGTTTTTCAACAGGACAATGACCCAACACACCTCCAGGCTGTGTAAGGGCTATTTTACCAAGAAGCAGAGGGATGGAGTGCTGCATCAGATGACCTGGCCTCCACAATCCCCCGACCTCAACCCAATTGAGATGGTTTGGGATGAGTCAGACCGCAGAGTGAAGGAAAAGCAGCCAACAAGTGCTCAACATATGTGGGAACTCCTTCAAGACAGTTGGAAAAGCATTCCAGGTGAAACTGGTTGAGAGAATGCCAAGAGTGTGCAAAGCTGTCATCAAGGCAAAGGGTGGCTATTTGAAAAATTTCAAATATAAAATATATTTTAAATTGTTTAACACTTTTTTGGTTACTACATGATTCCATATGTGTTATTTCATAGTTTTGATCTCTTCACTATTATTCTACAATGCAGAAAATAGTCAAAATAAAGAAAAACCATTGAATGAGTAGGTGTGTCCAAACTTTTGATTGGTCATGTATTTCTTCCTTCTAAAAGACATTTGTTTGTCCCTTGCACCTGGACTATTGTTGGATGTACTCACTGTGGCTCTGGCAGTGGCTGGGCGAACCAGTGGGATTGGTTAAGGTTGGGCGATAGTGCAGAGCACTGGGCAGTATTCCAGGGAAGAGGGACTCTCTCTCTCTCTCTCTCTCTCTCTCTCTCTCTCTCTCGCTCTCTCTCTCTCTCTCTCTCTCTCTCTCTCTCTCTCTCTCTCTCTCTCTCTCTCTCTCTCTCTCTCTCTCTCTCTCTCTCTCTCTCTCTCTCTCTCTCTCTCTCTCTCTCTCTCACTCACTCACTCACTCACTCACTCACTCACTCTCTCTCTCTCTCTCTCTCTCACGCTGACTGACTGGCTCTCTCTCTCTCTCTCTCTCTGACTGACTGACTGACTCTCTCTCTCTCTCTCTCTTAACTCAGAAAGCATTAATAATAGAAGGTGTAGCAAAACATTGTGTCTTATAACAAGCTGCTTTCCAGCATCTTCTTCCAAGTAGTGGACGAATGATATTACAGCTACCGGGCGCTTGACCAATGATATTGCAGCCATACTCCACGTTTAGACTGGGGTTCTCACCACTCTGCTCTCTACCTATGCTGTGTACAGTGAAGGAAAAAAGTATTTGATCCCCTAATGATTTTGTACGTTTGCCCACTGACAAAGACATGATCAGTCTATAATTTTAATGGTAGGTTTATTTGAACAGTGAGAGACAGAATAACAACAAAGAAATCCAGAAAAATGCATGTCAAAAATTTTATAAATTGATTTGCATTTTAATGAGGGAAATAAGTATTTGATCCCCTCTCAATCAGAAAGATTTCTGGCTCCCAGGTGTCTTTTATACAGGTATCGGGCTGAGATTAGGAGCACACTCTTAAAGGGAGTGCTCCTAATCTCAGTTTGTTACCTGTATAAAAGACACCTGTCCACAGAAGCAATCAATCAATCAGATTCCAAACTCTCCACCATGGCCAAGACCAAAGAGCTCTCCAAGGATGTCAGGGACAAGATTGTAGACCTACACAAGGCTGGAATGGGCTACAAGACCATCGCCAAGCAGCTTGGTGAGAAGGTGACAACAGTTGGTGCGATTATTCGCAAATGGAAGAAACACAAAATAACTATCAATCTCCCTCGGCCTGGGGCTCCATGCAAGATCTCACCTCGTGGAGTTGCAATGATCATGAGAACGGTAAGGAATCAGCCCAGAACTACACGGGAGGATCTTGTCAATGATCTCAAGGCAGCTGGGACCATTGTCACCAAGAAAACAATTGGTAACACACTACGCCGTGAAGGACTGAAATCCTGCAGCGCCCGCAAGGTCCCCCTGCTCAAGAAAGCACATATACAGGCCCGTCTGAAGTTTGCCAATGAACATCTGAAATGATTCAGAGGAGAACTCTGTGAAAGTGTTGTGGTCAGATGAGACCAAAATCGAGCTCTTTGGCATCAACTCAACTCGCCGTGTTTGGAGGAGGAGGAATGCTGCCTATGTGCTTAGGGTCGTTGTCCTGTTGGAAGGTGAACCTTCGCCCCGGTCTGAGGTCCTGATCGCTCTGGAGCAGGTTTTCATCAAGGATCTCTCTGTACTTTGCTCCGTTCATCTTTTCCTCGATCCTAACTAGTCTCCCAGTCCCTGACACCAAAAAATGCAATCTTGGTTTCATCAGACCAGAGAATCTTGTTTCTCGTGGTTTGAGAGTCTTTAGGTGCCTTTTGGCAAACTCCAAGCGGGTTGTCATGTGCCTTTTACTGAGGAGTGGCTTCTGTCTGGTAAATTTACTATAAAGGCCTGATTGGTGGAGTGCTGCAGAGATGGTTGTCCTTCTGGAAAGTTCTCCCATCTCCACAGAGGAACTCTAGAGCTCTGTCAGAGTGACCATCGGTTCAGTTTGGCCGGGCGACTTCTTCTATTTAAGAATGATGGAGGCCACTGTTTTCTTGGAGACCCTCAATGCTCCAGATTTTTTTTGGTACCCTTCCCCAGATTTGTGCCTCAACACAGTCCTGTCTCTGAGCTCTACGGACAATTCCTTCGACCTCATGTCTTGGTTTTTGCTCTTACATGCACTGTCAACTGTGGGACCTATATAGACAGGTGTGTGCTTTTCCAAATCATGTCCAATCTATTGAATTTACCACAGGTGGACTCCAATCAAGTTGTAGAAACATCTCAAGGATGATCAATGGAAACAGGATGCACCTGAGCTCAATTTGAGTCTTTTTCTTTGTCATTATGTGGTATTGTGTGTAGATTGCTGAGGAAATTGTTTTATTTAATCCATTTTAGAATAAGGCTGTAATGTAAAAAATGGAAAAAGTCAAGGGGTCTGAATACTTTCCGAAGGCACTGTAGGTAGGTTGTTGAATTTGTCATTATGTCTGTCACAGATTCAATCCATACATTACCATTGATGTTCTCAGTTCTTACCCGCCCTATGTAGATCAACGTCCGGCTCAAGTCACCCATGATTGTCCAGTCTTGTAGTCCTGACATCCTCTACTCTATTTCACAGGGATTTTAGTGGGATGGACAAACAATAATGGATGGATAAAACTGGGGTCAGTTTTGGATCTAATTTGCAGTTTTTTGAGAGAGAATAATATTTTTCTCAGTTTTCTGGGCTTGTGATTCAAATGTAACAAATAACTATATTTGTATTAAAGAACTGTACAAGAGATACATTTGTGACATCATCAATATTAATATTATTTTTCTAACTGGCACAGTCATAGGATGCCACCTTTCTAACAAGTCAGTTCGTCAAATGAATGCCCTGCTAGAGCTGCCCCGGTCAAATGTAAGTGCTGTTACTGTGAAGTGGAAATGTCTAGGAGCAACAACAGCTCAGCCGCGAAGTGGTAGGCCACACAAGCTCCTACTACTACACTGGCTCTGATGCTCGTCGGATGTGGCAGGGCTTGCAAACTATCATGGATTACAAAGGGAAACCCAGCCGCGAGCTGTGCAGTGACGCAAGCCTACAGTTGGGAAAAAAAGTATTTAGTCAGCCACCAATTGTGCAAGTTCTCCCACTTAAAAAGATGAGAGAGGCCTGTAATTTTCATCATAGGTACAAGTCAACTATGACAGACAAATTGAGAAAAGAAAATCCAGAAAATCACATTGTAGGATTTTTAATGAATTTATTTGCAAATTATGGTGGAAAATAAGTATTTGGTCACCTACAAACAAGCAAGATTTCTGGCTCTCACAGACCTGTAACTTCTTCATTAAGAGGCTCCTCTGTCCTCCACTCGTTACCTGTATTAATAGCACCTGTTTGAACTTGTTATCAGTATAAAAGACACCTGTCCACAACCTCAAACAGTCACACTCCAAACTCCACTATGACCAAGACCAAAGAGCTGTCAAAGGACACCAGAAACAAAATTGTAGACCTGCACCAGGCTGGGAAGACTGAATCTGCAATAGGTAAGCAGCTTGGTTTGAAGAAATCAACTGTGGGAGCAATTATTAGGAAATGGAAGACATACAAGACCACTGATAATCTCCCTCGATCTGGGGCTCCACGCAAGATCTCACCCCGTGGGGTCAAAATGATCACAAGAACGGTGAGCAAAAATCCCAGAACCACACGGGGGGACCTAGTGAATGACCTGCAGAGAGCTGGGACCAAAGTAACAAAGCCTACCATCAGTAACACACTACGCCGCCAGGGACTCAAATCCTGCAGTGCCAGACGTGTCCCCCTGCTTAAGCCAGTACATGTCCAGGCCCGTCTGAAGTTTGCTAGAGTGCATTTGGATGATCCAGAAGAGGATTGGGAGAATGTCATATGGTTAGATGAAACCAAAATGTAACTTTTTGGTAAAAACTCAACTCGTCGTGTTTGGAGGACAAAGAATGCTGAGTTGCATCCAAAGAACACCATACCTACTGTGAAGCATGGGGGTGGAAACATCATGCTTTGGGGCTGTTTTTCTGCAAAGGGACCAGGACGACTGATCCGTGTAAAGGAAAGAATGAATGGGGCCATGTATCGTGAGATTTGAGTGAAAACCTCCTTCCATCAGCAAGGGCATTGAAGATGAAACGTGGCTGGGTCTTTCAGCATGACAATGATCCCAAACACACCGCCCGGGCAACGAAGGAGTGGCTTCGTAAGAAGAATTTCAAGGTCCTGGAGTGGCCTAGCCAGTCTCCAGATCTCAACCCCATAGAAAATCTTTGGAGGGAGTTGAAAGTCCGTGTTGCCCAGCGACAGCCCCAAAACATCACTGCTCTAGAGGAGATCTGCATGGAGGAATGGGCCAAAATACCAGCAACCAAAACGTTTGACCTGTGTCATTGCCAACAAAGGGTATATAACAAAGTATTGAGAAACTTTTGTTATTGACCAAATACTTATTTTCCACCATAATTTGCAAATAAATTCATTAAAAATCCTACAATGTGATTTTCTGGATTTTTTTTTCTCATTTTGTCTGTCATAGTTGACGTGTACCTATGATGAAAATTACAGGCCTCTCTCATCTTTTTAAGTGGGAGAACTTGCACAATTGGTGGCTGACTAAATACTTTTTTTCCCCACTGTATATACCTTCTATGCTTGCTTCGAGGCAAGCAACACTGAACCATGCATGAGAGCACCAGCTGTTCCGGACAACTCTCTGAGCACGCTCTCCATAGCCGATGTGAGTAAGACCTTTAAACAGGTTAACATTCACAAGACCGCAGGGCCAGACGGATTACCAGGACATGTACTCAGAGCATGCGCTGACCAGCTGGCAAGTGTCTTCACTGACACTTTAAACCTCTCCCGACCCATGTTTCAAGCAGTCCCTTTGGACACTATCATCCCAGAAACCCTAGACCCACCCCAATTTGCATACTGCCCCAACAGATCCACAGATGATGCGATCTCTATTGCACTCCGCACTGCCCTTTCCCACCTGTACAAAAGGAACACCTATGTGAGAATGATGTTGTTTGACTATAGCTCAGCATTTAACACCATAGTGCCCTCCAAGCTCATCACTAAGCTAAGGACCCTGGGATAAAACACCACCCTCTGCAACTGGATCCTGGACTTCTTGTCGGGCCGCCCCCAGGTGGTGAGAGTAGGCAACAACACATCCGCCACGATGATCCTCAACACCAGGTCCCCTCAGAGGTGCGTGCTTAGTCCCCTCCTGTACTTCCTGTTTATCCATGACTACGTGGCCGTGCACGACTCCAACACCATCATTAAGTTTGCAGACGACACAACGGTGGTAGGCCTGATCACCGACGACGATGAGACAGCCTACAGGGAGGAGGTCAGAGACCTGGCAGTGTGGTGCAAGGACAACAACTTCTCCTTCAACGTCAGCAAGACAAAGCAGCTGATCGTGGACTACAGGAAATGGATGGCCGAGCCGGCCCCCACCCACATTGACGGGGCTGTAGTAGAGCAAGTCGAGATCTTCAAGTTCACTAAGGAATTATCATTGTCCACATACACCCACACATTCGTGAAGAGTAGTTAAATTATGGTAAAAAGAAAGAGGACATGACAACGTCTCCCCCTCAGGAGGCAGGAAATATTCGGCCCTCGGATCTTCAAAGAGTTGTACAGCTGCACCATTGAGAGCATCTTGACTGGCTGTATCACCGCTTGGTATGGCAACTGCTTAGCCTCCAACCGGAAGGCGCTACAGAGGGTAGTGTTTATTACCCAGTACATCCTGGGGCCCGAGCTCCCTGCCATCCAGGACATCTGTACCAGGCCCTACAAATTGTCAGACTCCAGCCACCCATGTCATAGACTGTTCTCTCTGCTACCGGATGGCAAGCGGTACTGATGCACCAAGTTTGGAACCAAAAGGACCCTGAACCTCTTCTAGCCCCCAAGCCATAAGACTAATAAATAGTTAGTTAACTAATAGCTACCCGGACTATCTGCATTTACCTTTTTTGCACTAACTCTTTTGACTAATCAGCTACGCTGCTATAACTGTTTATTATCTATCCTGTTGCCTAGTCCCTACCTAAATGTACATATTGACCTCAATTACCTCATACCCCTGCACATTGACGCGGTACTGGTACCCCGTGTATATAGCCAGGTTATCGTTACTCATTGTGTATTTATTGATTGTGTTATCATTTTTCATTATTCTATTAATTAAATATATATATATATTGTTGGGAAGGGCCTGTAAGTAAGCATTTCACAGTCTATGTGACAAATACAATTAGAGAGAGAGAGAGAGAGAGAGAGAGAGAGAGAGAGAGAGAGAGAGAGAGAGAGAGAGAGAGAGAGAGAGAGAGAGAGAGAGAGAGAGAGAGAGAGAGAGAGAGAGAGAGAGAGAGAGAGAGAGAGAGAGAGAGAGAGAGAGAGAGAGAGAGAGAGAGAGAGAGAGAGAGAGAGAGAGAGAGGCGCTAAAACGAAATAGCACAAAATGTTGAGATGCTTTTAGATGTGTGAGACTGAGACTCAGAGGAATAAGGGTCTGGGGCTGTTTTTCATGGTTCGGGTTAGGCCCTTTAGTTCCAGTGAAGGGAAATGCTACAGCATACAATGACATTGTAGACGATTCTGTGCTTCCAACTTTGTGGCAACAGTTTGGGGGAAGGCCCTTTCCTGTTTCAGAATTACAATGCCCCCTTGCACCAAGCGAGGTCCATACAGAAATGGTTTGTCGAGATCGGTGTGAAAGAACTTGACTGGCCTGCACAGAGCCCTGACCTCAACCCCATCGAACACCTTTGGGATTAATTGGAACGCCGACTGCGAGCCAGGTCCAACATCAGTGCCCGACATCACTAATGCTCTTGTGGCTGAATGGAAGCACGTCCCCACAGCAATGTTCCCACATCTAGTGGAAAGGCTTGGAGGCTTGGAGGCTGTTGTAGCAGCAAAGGGGGGACCAACTCCATATTAATGCCCATGGTTTTAGAATGAGATTTTCAACGAGCAGGTGTCCACATACTTTTGGTCATGTAGTGTTCTTTACATTGTTCGCGAGATGAGTCATAATATCACTATAATCTGAGTGTTAATTTTCTTATATTGCTTTCATTTCAGTGCATCTAATTTGTAAACATTTCAACTGTATCAAATTATAACTTTTTCCAATTCCAAAAAAAAATTGATGTAAGTATCCAGTATCTTGTGATGTAAGATCCAGATGATGTGTTAAATCCCTGATGCAACAGAAAGACAACGTATTCCATTTCAGCCATTACCAGGGTGTGTTTGACAAGTCATTACAAACAGTTCTGCGGTTGTAACGTTAACGTGTCCACGTACATTTGGTCATGCAGTTTATTTGTCTGCCACACCATTTCCAATGCATTACATTTGCATTTATAGGCAGCTTTCAGATTTCCATTTCTTAGATGGAAATGTTTTTTTTATGTTCTGTGAATCCAGTGATTTTTTTCATGGAAATGGCCCTGCTCCAACTCCAATCTCTTGCTTCTGGCAATTTCCAAAAAAACACAGACACACTCCAATCAATTCACCAGAGCAATTCTGAGATCAATACAGGAAGTGTCCCAAATATTGTCCCTATAATGAGCTATAGGGCTCTGGTCAAAAGGAGTGCAGGGAATAGGGTGCCATTTGGGACACTTCCTGTATTGGAACGCAACCACATAAATCAATTTTGAAACAGATTCATTAAAAAAGTAGCTTTTCTCTGTTCTCTGGTGCAGTGTTTGATCAGAACTGGTTTGGAAAGGGGAAGAAACGGTACAGTTATCCATTCTGTCTAAATCTAAAAGGGTTGTGAATGGACCTGACGTCTTCAGAGAGTCTAAAGTGTTCCTCGCTCCACCGCTCACATTTCATTCCATTACAGGCAGCGAGACCATCCCAGGGAAATCATTCAGGGATATATCCCCCCCCCACCCCCCATTTCTCATTTAGCAGTAAATGACGAACCAATCGTTCTGTGCCAGTTGTAATCTCTCAGATCATTTGGGTTTGGCATCGAGAGGGACGGTCTGTTGCATTTCAATGGCCTTCGGTTATTGGTGACATATAAATAAAATGAAATTATTATTTGTCACATGCGCCGAATACAACAGGTGTAGTAGACCTTACCGTGAAATGCTTACTTACAAGCCCTTAACCATCAATGCAGTTCAAGAAATAGAGTTAAGAAAATATTTACTAAATTAAAGTAAAAAAATCTAATAAAAAGTAACACAATAAAATAACAATAACGAGGCTATATGCAGGGGGTGCCGGTACCGAGTCAATGTGCGGGGTTACAGGTTAGTCGAGGTAATTTGTACATGTAGGTAGGGGTAAAGTAACACTTTGAGTGTTGGGTTGCTGTCTCTTCCTTGTATATTAGTTGTAAGAGGACAACGTACTCAGGTTTTCCCAGGAAGCAATGAGTAGTATACTTGTTTATTTATTTATGTATTTATTTTTTAGCAGACGCTCTTATCCAGAGCGACTTACAGGAGCAATTAGGGTTAAGTGCCTTGCTCAAGGGCACATCGACAGATTTTTCACCTAGTCGGCTCTGGGATTAGAACCAGCGACCTTTCAGTTACTGGCACAACGCTCTTAACCACCAAGCTACCTGCCGCCCCAATATTGATTTGGAGGGCTGATACTATCAGTGTAGCCTCCACTCAGAAATAGATTTGAGTACAAAATGCTCTCCTCAATGCTCTCCTCTCCAAATGTTCTCTGCACTCTGCAAATTTCACATCACACGCTAGTAAACAGTAGAAGTACACAAAAATGTATGCACGCATGATTGTAAGTCGCTTTGGATAAAAGCGTCTGCTAAATGGCATATTATTATTATTATTATAAGTAAACCTCACATGCATTCTCCATGCTTCACACAAACACTCACAACTCCCACACGTTCTCATTCAGCTATCACAAACCCTCCTGCATATAGAGCAACACTAGTAAACAAACACTTCCTCATTCCCTTGTTGGTAATGTGTCATCTTGAATTACATGTACAGTCAGGTGGTGGAAAAAGTACCCAATTGTCATACTTGAGTAAAAGTAAAGATACCTTTAATAGAAAATGACTCAAGTAAAAGTGAAAGTCACCAAGTAAAATACTACTTGAGTAAAAATATAAAAGTCTTTGGTTATAAATATACTTAAGTATCAAAAGTAAAAGTAAAAATATGAATCATTTTAAATTTACGGATAGCCAGGGGCGCAATCCAACACTCACATAATTTACAAACAAAGCATCTGTGTTTAGTGAGTCCACCAGATCAGAGGCAGTAGGGATGAACAGGGATGTTCTCTTGATAGGTGCGTGAATTGGAAAATGTAACAAGTACTTTTGGGTGTCAGGGAAAATGGATGGAGTAAATAGTACATTATTTTCTTTAGGAATGTAGTGAAGTAAAAGTATAATTTTTCAAAAATATAAATAGTAAAGTACAGATACCCCCAAAAATACTTAAGTAGTACTTTAAAGTATTTTTACTTAAGTACTTTACACCACTGCTCAAGTTGGCCAATCTTTCAGCACAAGTTGGTGAGGGAGAGAGAGTGAGAGAGAATTAGGCAGATACCAGCTAATTATCAAAATTCAGAAAAAAAAGGCATCAAATTCTACAACCACCTAAAAGGAAGCGATTCCCAAACCTTCCATAACAAAGCCATCACCTACAGAGAGATGAACTTGGAGAAGAGTCCCCTAAGTAAGCTGGTCCTGGGGTTCTGTTCACAAACACAAACAGACCCCACAGAGCCCCAGGACAGCAACAGCAACACAATTAGAACCAACCAAATCATGAGAAAACAAAATAAAATATTGACACATTGGAAAGAATTAACCAAACAACAGAGTAAACTGGAATACTATTTGGCCCTAAACAGAGAGTACACAGTGGCAGAATACCTGACCACTGTGACTGACCCAAAATAAAGGACTCAGTGAGCATAGCCTTGCTATTGAGAAAGGCCACCATAGGCAGACCTGGCTCTCAAGAGAAGAAAGGCTATGTGCACACTGCCCACAAAATGAGGTGGAAACTGATGTATGACCATATTAGAGACACATATTTCCCTCAGATTACACAGACCCACAAAGAATTCGAAAACGAATCCAATTTTGATAAACTCCCATATCTATTGGGTGAAATACCACAGTGTGCCATCACAGCAGCAATATGTGTGACCTGTTGCCGCAAGAAAATGTCACGATCGTCGAAGGAGGAGGACCAAGGCGCAGCGTGGAATGCAAACATATTTTATTTATTTAATGAATGCACGAACAAAACAACAAACGAAAACGTGACGTCCTCGGTCTAACACAAACCAACACGGAACAAGATCCCACAAACACTGTGGGAAAACTGGCTGCTAAAGTATGGTTCTCAATCAGAGACAACAAGCAACAGCTGATACACGTTGCCTCTGATTGAGAACCACACTGGCCAACATAGAAATACAACTGACTAGAACACATGAAAACTCACACCCTGGCTCAACATACTAGAGTCCCCAGAGCCAGGGCGTGACAGTACCCCCCCCCCAAAGGCGCGGACTCCGACCGCGCCAACCAAACACCATAGGGGAGGGACCGGGTGGGCACTCCGCCTTGGCGGCGGATCCGGCTCCGGGCATGATCCCCACTCCCTCTCTAACCCCCCAAAGTACCCCTGGTCCGGTCTGGCCCTGCTGGCCGGAGCTGGACTGAACACTGGTGGAGCGGATTGCTCTAGCTCCGGCGTGGAGCAGCTGACCGGTACCGGACCAGGCACCGGTGGAACAGGCACGGGCTGTGCCGGACTGACGACGCACACCACTGGCTTGGTGTGGGGAGCAGGAACAGGGCGAGCCGGGCTGGCGACGTGCACCATAGGCTTGGTGCGGGGAGCAGGAGCGGGCCGGACCGGGCTGACGAAGCGCACCACTGACTTGGTGCAGAGAGCAGGAATGGACTGGGCCGGGCTGGCGACGCGCACCACTGACTTGGTGCGGGGAGCAGGAACAGGCCGGGCCGGGTTGGCGACGCGCACCATAGGCTTGGTGCGGGGAGCAGGAACAGGCCGGGCCGGGCTGGCGACGCGCACCATAGGCTTGGTGCGGGGAGCAGGAACAGGCCGGGCCGGGCTGGCGACGCGCACCATAGGCTCGGTGCGGGGAGCAGGAACAGGCCGGGCCGGGCTGACGACACGCACCACAGGCTCGATGCGAGGAACGGGAACAGGCCGGACCGTACTGGGGACACACACCACTGGCCCTACGCAGGGATCAGGAACGGGCCGGACCGGACTGGTAACACACCCCAGTACCTGTCGCCGTGCCTCTACACTTTCCCTCTCCTCTGTGACCAGTGGCCCCCTTAACCTGGCGGCCTCCTCTGCAAACCCGCTGGACCGCTCCATCGCGGGCTCCTGCTTCCCCGTCGTCCACGGCGTGAGCCCCCCCCTAAAAAATTTCTGGGTGTCTCTCCTCCCCGTGGACCAAGCCTCCCTATCTCTCGCCAGACTCTTCCTCCACTGCTCCAAAGTCCAACCACTCTGCTCTTTATTTGGCTTGACCCAGTCGAGACTCTTCCTCCACTGCTCCCAAGTCCACCCTCTCTGCTCTTCACTAGGCTTGACCCAGTCGAGGTTGCCACGGAGATCCGCTAGCGATTCCCCTGGCGATGGCTCCTGGACACGCTGCTTGGTCCAGTTTTGGTGGGATCTTCTGTCACGATCGTCGAAGGAGGAGGACCAGGGCGCAGCGTGGAATGCAAACATATTTTATTTATTTAATGAATGCACGAACAAAACAACAAACGAAAACGTGACGTCCTCGGTCTAACACAAACCAACATGGAACAAGATCCCACAAACACTGTGGGAAAACTGGCTGCTAAAGTATGGTTCTCAATCAGAGACAACAAGCAACAGCTGATACACGTTGCCTCTGATTGAGAACCACACTGGCCAACATAGAAATACAACTGACTAGAACAGAAACACATGAAAACTCACACCCTGGCTCAACATACTAGAGTCCCCAGAGCCAGGGCGTGACAGAAAAAGGCAACCAGTGAAAAACAAACACCATTGTAGATACAACCCATAATTATGTTTATTTATTTTCCCTTTTGTACTTTAACCTCTTAAGGATCAGACCCTTTTTTTCAATTTTCGCCTAAAATGACATACCCATAGTTATACACTAACTTTCACACATCTAGATGGCCAGGCGGGGTGTGGAGCCAGAGACAGCAGGGGTTCAAACTGTAGAACCCAGTTCCTATATTTGAATATAAAAATGAATTTTATCAAACAAAACTATGCTACGTTTTATCTCTGGGACCCTTAGGATGACAAATCAGAGCAAGATTACTGAATGTAAGTACATTATTTACCTTCAGAGGTGAATGTATCACACTATTTGCCGTGGTAAGTTTTTTTGTTGTTCTGCACTCTCCTCAAACAATAGCATGGTCTTTTTTCACTGTAATAGCTACTGTAAATTGGACAGTGCAGTTAGATTAACAAGAATTTAAGCTTTCTGCCCATATAAGACATGTCTATGTCCTGGAAAGTTTGCTGTTACTTACAACAGCCATGCTAATCACATTAGCGCACGTTAGCTCAACCGTCCCGTATACGGGAAACCGATCCCGTAGAGGTTAACTATTTGCACACCGTTATAACACTGTATATAGACATACTATGACATTTGAAATGTCTCTATTCCTTTGGAATGTATTGTAATGTAGTGTAATGCTTACCGTTCATTTTGTATTGTTTATTGTCTACTTCACTTGCTTTGACAATGTAAACATATGTTTCCCATGCCAATAAAGCTGTTTGAATTCAATTGAATTGAGAGAGAGAGTCAGTCACTAAATAGAAAACGCCTAGAATAATTGAATATGGTAATGCCCCCAAAACACATATCTTTAATGTGTATCAAGTATCAAGAAAGACAATGTTACGATCCAAACGAGACAATGTTTTGGTCGCAAAGTCTGACGACTTATCATTCCACAGAACAGTCAATTAACATGCAGCATTTCATGATGGGTACTTGTGATGTGTCAGGCATCCAGGTCTGACATTGTGTGACCCTCTCGTATCCCTCCAGTTCCTCTTTGATTCAAATAATTTTCGGTCTGTCAAAGACGGTAAAATTAGGTACTTTTATGTCACAGCCGTCACCTAGAGGGCTCGTCAGATTCTTGTCATCTCATCTCTTGTCCTTGTTGATTTTGCTCTCTGATTGGCTGATGTGAATTTGCAATATGGCAGCTGATTGGCTGTGAATGTCTAATGTGACTGCTGATTGGTTGTGAATGTGTAATATGACTGCTGATTGGTTGTGAATGTGTAATACGTAAAATGTATGCATGCATGACTGTAAGTCTCTTTGGATAAAAGTGTCTGCTAAATATCATATATTATTATTATTAATACAACTGATTGGTATCTTAAGTCAGGTCTGACACTGTCTGATTGGTTATGCATGAGGAATATGTCTGTTGATTGGCTGAGTTGAATGTGTAATATGGCTTCCGTGACAGGCCATATCGCCACGGCCAGCGGCTAATCAATTACCTACCAAATTATTAAACAATCGTTTCTCTGTAATGCCAAGGCAATCTCAGTAAGATGGATATTACACTAATCATACACGGCAGGGTTGTGTGTGTGTGTGTAAGTGTGTGTGTGTGTGTGTGTGTGTAAGTGTGTGTGTGTCCTTCACTTAGGTAACTACACCGGTAAAATTAAGTGTTTTGTAACAATAAAACTAGTGGCAACTGAGACTTTGCTGGAGTTTTGAAACATATGGGTGTAAAGGGGTTATGAGACATGAAATGGTGTGTCGTAACACCACTTAATCAAGAGTTGCGCAACACCTTGCCAGGGACTGGGAGCACTAACCAGAAAAGATTGAAAACACTGTGATGGTGTTTCGAGTCCTGTTGAGTGCAGAATTAGATCCCTTCTTCTGGAGTTCCCAAACACTGTGTATTCCCTGCTCTTATATGGTTGGTTAACTCCAAAAGGTCACATTTACAGTGTTATGCTCAAACAAAGGACACGAGAAAATATAGTTTGGTGAAAAATACTAATTAATACATTTGTCCAGGATAATAAATCATGAGTATAAAAATAACTGTTTTAAGACATTATTTTGAAGCTTCAAATGCTTTATCTTTTCTTTGCAAATGATCAAATGACAACAAAAACATTAACAGGTCTTTCACATTTTTTATATTGATAAAGTAAGACAGTTCAAAGATCTGTGAGGTAATTATCATATTCTTCGATATCAACAGAAATATGTCATTTATATTTCACATTCATAGAAAAAAATGCAAACAGGAAGTTTCGGTACAATTTTATAAATGCCGACAGATCATTTGTTTTGTTCGACATGGTGGGATCTTTTTGCGTCAGTAAAATTAATTATGCGAGAAATGGTGGTGGAGACACCATTATATATATTATCAGACTGTATATATAATATCCGACTGTATATATAATATCCGACTGTATATATAATATCAGACTGTATATATAATATCAGACTGGATATATCATATCAGACTGGATATATCATATCAGACTGTATATATAATATCAGACTGTATATATAATATCCGACTGTATATATCATATCAGACTGGATATATCATATCAGACTGTATATATAATATCAGACTGGATATATCATATCAGACTGTATATATAATATCAGACTGTATATATCATATCCGACTGTATATATAATATCCGACTGTATATATCATATCAGACTGTATATATAATATCAGACTGTATATATAATATCAGACTGTATATATCATATCAGACTGTATATATAATATCCGACTGTATACAGTGGGGAAAAAAAGTATTTAGTCAGCCACCAATTGTGCATGTTCTCCCACTTAAAAAGATGAGAGAAGCCTGTAATTTTCATCATAGGTACACGTCAACTATGACAGACAAAATGAGAAAAAAAAATCCAGAAAATCACATTGTAGGATTTTTAATTAATTAATTTGCAAATTATGGTGGAAAATAAGTATTTGGTCAATAACAAAAGTTTCTCAATACTTTGTTATATACCCTTTGTTGGCAATGACACAGGTCAAACGTTTTCTGTAAGTCTTCACAAGGTTTTCACACACTGTTGCTGGTATTTTGGCCCATTCCTCCATGCAGATCTCCTCTAGAGCAGTGATGTTTTGGGGCTGTCGCTGGGCAACACGGACTTTCAACTCCCTCCAAAGATTTTCTATGGGGTTGAGATCTGGAGACTGGCTAGGCCACTCCAGGACCTTGAAATGCTTCTTACGAAGCCACTCCTTTGTTGCCCGGGCGGTGTGTTTGGGATCATTGTCATGCTGAAAGACCCAGCCACGTTTCATCTTCAATGCCCTTGCTGATGGAAGGAGGTTTTCACTCAAAATCTCACGATACATGGCCCCATTCATTCTTTCCTTTACACAGATCAGTCGTCCTGGTCCCTTTGCAGAAAAACAGCCCCAAAGCATGATGTTTCCACCCCCATGCTTCACAGTAGGTATGGTGTTCTTTTGGATGCAACTCAGCATTCTTTGTCCTCCAAACACGACGAGTTGAGTTTTTACCAAAAAGTTCTATTTTGGTTTCATCTGACCATATGACATTCTCCCAATCCTCTTCTGGATCATCCAAATGCACTCTAGCAAACTTCAGACAGGCCTGGACATGTACTGGTTTAAGCAGGGGGACACGTCTGGCACTGCAGGATTTTAGTCCCTGGCGGCGTAGTGTGTTACTGATGGTAGGCTTTGTTACTTTGGTCCCAGCTCTCTGCAGGTCATTCACTAGGTCCCCCCGTGTGGTTCTGGGATTTTTGCTCACCGTTCTTGTGATCATTTTGACCCCACGGGGTGAGATCTTGTGTGGAGCCCCAGATCGAGGGAGATTATCAGTGGTCTTGTATGTCTTCCATTTCCTAATAATTGCTCCCACAGTTGATTTCTTCAAACCAAGCTGCTTACCTATTGCAGATTCAGTCTTCCCAGCCTGGTGCAGGTCTACAATTTTGTTTCAGGTGTCCTTTGACAGCTCTTTGGTCTTGGCCATAGTGGAGTTTGGAGTGTGACTGTTTGAGGTTGTGGACAGGTGTCTTTTATACTGATAACAAGTTCAAACAGGTGCCATTAATACAGGTAATGAGTGGAGGACAGAGGAGCCTCTTAAAGAAGAAGTTACAGGTCTGTGAGAGCCAGAAATCTTGCTTGTTTGTAGGTGACCAAATACTTATTTTCCACCATAATTTGCAAATAAATTCATTAAAACTCCTACAATGTGATTTTCTGGATTTTTTTTTCTCATTTTGTCTGTCATAGTTGACGTGTACCTATGATGAAAATTACAGGCCTCTCTCATCTTTTTAAGTGGGAGAACTTGCACAATTGGTGGCTGACTAAATACTTTTTTCCCCCACTGTATATCATATCAGACTGTATATATAATATCAGACTGTATATATAATATCAGACTGTATATATAATATCAGACTGGATATATCATATCAGACTGTATATATCATATCAGACTGTATATATCATATCAGACTGTATATATAATATCAGACTGTATATATAGTGGTCTTTGTGTCGCGGAACATTTGGTTGTCAATATACAGTTTATCGACTACGAGAGCAACACGCTTCCCTTTTAATTTATTTTCCTTGAAGATTGGGTACAGAACTTTGCGCCGTTCTGCAATCTCCCTCGGGAACTGATCATTTTTGCCTATTTTCGTGCCAGCAAGTCTTTTACCTAGGCTTTAAAACCATTACTTTATCATTAAAGAAAGCAAATTTGGCAACGATTGGATGCTCATATCTCTGTCCTCTTTGTCCGAAACGGTGTACATGTTCGAGTTGGATTTTATCGACAGCATAGAGTGGGATTTGAAGCGCTGTAAGAAAGAAGTCCTTCACAATGTTTTCGGTAACCTCTCATTCTTTTTCTTGGAAACCCGTAAGTACTAGATTTTCTCTCATTGATCTAGTCTGTATGTCTAGTAAGGGTTCTCTCAGAAAGTTGTTCTCCTTTTTAAGTTCCTTAACGTCCGTTTCTATCTTAGTGACTGTCCCTTTTAACTTTTTTGTATCTTTCTCCATTATCGCAGCTTTTCCGTCACTCATTTCAAGACTCGCCTTCAACTCCTTTACATCCTTACTGACCAACTCTAGTATGCCCAGTTTGTCATTTATCGACTTCAACAGATCGCTTTCCACACTTACCAGTCCCAGTGGTGAAAAGCATAAATCATCTGTTTCCGTCGAGGAGTCGCGTTCTCTCTTGGAGATTGATTCTCCTCGTTTATCCTCCGTCATGTTTGAGTGTTGCGTGTTGTTGTAATATTTGTCGATACATTTCTCTAGCCTTATGATTTGTTTTGTGTTATTATCCAGATTGAATGTTATTACCCACGAGTATATGAAGTGCTAATATGTATTCTAACTTACTGATATTTAATATTACGTTTTGATCTTGATGTGATTCGCACCGCTGTGTGTTCAATACGCCATCCTGTCACTTAGCTAGCTAGCTAACAGTACACTTTAACTTGAAATGAAACCACTTTCTGTAAAAAATTTGAAACTTGTAATATCTGAAAATGTAGCTAGCTAGACTATCTTACCCGTATGTATGGAGGGACGCTTCTCCCTGTCACGGATGCCATGGTTGCCCTAAGTATGAAGATGTAATCTGGAGACAGGTGTTTTCTCCATCTCCTTAGCTATCATACTCTAATTCCACTGATTTCAAAACTCGGTCCTACAGAAAGTGGAGAGCAACACTTATGCAGCTCTACTACACGATACATAAAAAAAAAAAGCAGTGTTAGACAGGATTACCTTTAACATACTGACCAGCTCAGACAGACAGAAGCGTGCTATATGGCAGACCAATCCGAACTCCTCTCTCGGCATGTCCAGCCCACTCATTATCTCAGCCATGGCTAATTAGAAGGTTGCTGTCTTTTTCTGTGGCTAAACCAACTAGGCTCGTAATTTAACAATTTTATTCGTATTTACAGATGACTTACAAGTTTGTTATTAAGGCACCTGAAAGTTCACATGTTCCAGAAGGCATTTCTGTCCAAATAAAACGCATTTTGATAAAAAAAAAAAAAGAAGTTTACATTCAAATGACTCTCCTGTGAAGTAGTGATCCACGACATACGCCTAGTTTCCTGAAACGAGTCACGTATATCATATTAGGCTGTATATAGCATATAAATTAAAATGTTATTGGTCACATACACATATTTAGCAGATGTTATTGCGGGTGTAGCGAAATGCTCCAGCAGTGCAGTAGTATCAAATCACAAATCTGTAGCTCAGCTGGTAGAGCACGGCGCTTGTAACGCTAAGGTAGTGGGTTCAATCCCTGGGACCATCCATACACAAAAAAAATAAAAAAATATGCACGCAAGACTGTAAGTCGCTTTGGATAAAAGTGTCTGCTAAATGGCATATTATATTATATTAACAATACACACAAATCTAAAAGTAAAAGAATGGACTTAAGAAATATATAAATATTAGGACGAGCAATGTCAGAGGGCATTGACTAAAATACAGTAGAATAGAATACAGTATATAAATATGAGATGAGTAAAGCAGTATGTAAACATTATGTAAGTGACCAGTGTGCCATTATTATAGTGGCCAGTGATTCCATGTCTATGTACATAGGGCAGCAGCCTCTAAGGTGCAGGGTTGAGTAACCGGGTGGTAGCCGGCTAGTGATGGCTATTTAACAGTCTGATGGCCTTGAGATAGAAGCAGTTTTTCAGTCTCTCGGTCCCAGCTTTGATGCACCTGTACTGACCTCGCTTTCTGGATGATAGCGGGGTGAACAGGCCGTGGCTCGGGTGGTTGATGTCCTTGATGATGTTTTTGGCCTTCCTGTGACATCGGGTGCTGTAGGTGTCCCGGAGGGCAGGCAGTGTACCCCCGGTTATGCGTTGGGCAAACCGCACCACCCTCTGGAGAGCCCTGCGGCTGTGGGCGGTACAGTTGCCATACCAGGCGGTGATACAGCCCGACAGGATGCTCTCAATTGTGGGTCTGTAAAAGTTTGTGAGGGTTTAGGGGCCGGGCCGAATTTCTTCAGCCTCCTGAGGTTAAAGAGGCGCTGTTGCGCCTTCTTCACCACACTGTCTGTGTGGGTGGACCATTTTCAGATTGTCAGTGATGTGTACGCCGAGGAACTTGAAGCTTTCCACCTTCTCCACTGCGGTCCCGTCGATGTGGACGGGGGCGTGCTCCCTCTGCTGTCTCCTGAAGTCCACGATCAGCTCCTTCATTTTGCTGACGTTGAGGGAGAGGTTATTTTCCTGACACCACTCCGCCAGGGCACTCACCTCCTCCCTGTAGGCTGTCTGGTCATTGTTGGTAATCAGGCCTACTACTGTTGTGTCATCTTGATGATTGAGTTGGAGGCGTGCTTGGCCATGCAGTCATGGGTGAACAGGGAGTACAGAGTGAGCTGGGGCCCCCGTGTTGAGGATCAGCGAAGTGGAGGTGTTGTTTCCTACCTTCACCACCTGGGGGCGGCCCGTCGGGAAGTCCAGGACCCAGTAGCACAGGGCGGGGTTCAGACCCAGGGCCCAGAGCTTAGTGATGAGCTTGGAGGGCACTATGGTGTTGAAGGCTGAGCTATAGTCAATGAACAGCATTCTTACATAGGTATTTGTCTTATCCAGATGGGATAGGGCAGTGTGCAGTGCGATGACAATTGCATCGTCTGTGGATCTATTGGGGCGGTATGCAAATTGAGTGGGTCTAGGGTGGCAGGTAAGGTAGAGATGATATGATCCTTAACTAGCCTCTCAAAGCACTTCATGATGACAGAGGTGAGTGCTATGGGGCAATAGTCATTTAGTTCAGTTACCTTTGCTTTCTTGGGTACAGGAACAATGGTGGACATCTTGAAGCAAGTGGGGACAGCAGACTAGGATAGGGAGAGATTGAATATGCCTGTAAACACTCATATCAGACTGTATATATCATTTCAGACCGTATATATCATATCAGACTGTATATATCATATCAGGCTGTATACTGTATGTCATATCAGACTGTATAAATCATATCAGACTGTATATATCATATCAGGCTGTATAAATCATATCAGGATGTATATATCATATCAGACTGTATATATCATATCAGACTGTATATGTCATATCAGGCTGTATAAATCATATCAGGATGTATAAATCATATCAGGCTGTATAAATCATATCAGACTGTATATATCATATCAGGCTGTATAAATCATATCAGGATGTATATATCATATCAGACTGTATATATCATATCAGACTGTATATGTCATATCAGGCTGTATAAATCATATCAGGCTGTATAAATCATATCAGGCTGTGTACTGTATATCATATCAGACTGTATATATCATATCAGGCTGTATAAATCATATCAGGCTGTATATATCATATCAGGCTATATACTGTATATCATATCAGACTGTATATATCATATCAGACTGTATATATCATATCAGGCTGTATAAATCATATCAGGCTGTATACTGTATATCATATCAGACTGTATAAATCATATCAGACTGTATATATCATATCAGGCTGTATAAATCATATCAGGATGTATATATCATATCAGACTGTATATATCATATCAGACTGTCTATGTCATATCAGGCTGTATAAATCATATCAGGCTGTATAAATCATATCAGGCTGTATATATCATATCAGGCTGTATAAATCATATCAGGCTGTATATATCATATCAGGCTATATACTGTATATCATATCAGACTGTATATATCATATCAGACTGTATATATCATATCAGACTGTATATATCATATCAGGCTGTATAAATCATATCAGGCTGTATAAATCATATCAGGCTGTATATATCATATCAGGCTGTATAAATCATATCAGGCTGTATATATCATATCAGGCTATATACTGTATATCATATCAGACTGTATATATCATATCAGACTGTATATATCATATCAGACTGTATATATCATATCAGACTGTATATATCATATCAGGCTGTATAAATCATATCAGGCTGTATAAATCATATCAGGCTGTATACTGTATATCATATCAGACTGTATAAATCATATCAGACTGTATATATCATATCAGGCTGTATAAATCATATCAGGCTGTATAAATCATATCAGGCTGTATAAATCATATCAGGATGTATATATCATATCAGACTGTATATATCATATCAGACTGTATACTTTATATCATATCAGGCTGTATATATCATATCAGGCTATATACTGTATATCATATCAGACTGTATATATCATATCAGGATGTATATATCATATCAGACTGTATATGTCATATCAGACTGTATACTTTATATCATATCAGGCTGTATAAATCATATCAGGCTGTATATATCATATCAGGCTATATACTGTATATCATATCCGACTGTATATATCATATCAGACTGTATATATCATATCAGACTGTATATATCATATCAGGCTGTATAAATCATATCAGGCTGTATAAATCATATCAGGCTGTATATATCATATCAGGCTGTATAAATCATATCAGGCTGTATATATCATATCAGGCTATATACTGTATATCATATCAGACTGTATATATCATATCAGACTGTATATATCATATCAGACTGTATATATCATATCAGACTGTATATATCATATCAGACTGTATATATCATATCAGGCTGTATAAATCATATCAGGCTGTATAAATCATATCAGGCTGTATACTGTATATCATATCAGACTGTATAAATCATATCAGACTGTATATATCATATCAGGCTGTATAAATCATATCAGGCTGTATAAATCATATCAGGCTGTATAAATCATATCAGGATGTATATATCATATCAGACTGTATACTTTATATCATATCAGGCTGTATATATCATATCAGGCTATATACTGTATATCATATCAGACTGTATATATCATATCAGGATGTATATATCATATCAGACTGTATATGTCATATCAGACTGTATACTTTATATCATATCAGGCTGTATAAATCATATCAGGCTATATACTGTATATCATATCAGACTGTATATATCATATCAGGCTGTATAAATCATATCAGGCTGTATAAATCATATCAGGCTGTATACTGTATATCATATCAGACTGTATAAATCATATCAGACTGTATATATCATATCAGGCTGTATAAATCATATCAGGATGTATATATCATATCAGACTGTATATATCATATCAGACTGTATATGTCATATCAGACTGTATATGTCATATCAGACTGTATACTTTATATCATATCAGGCTGTATAAATCATATCACACCTTACATTTCAGCATCACCCTTACAACAGCATCACCCTCCAACCGATCCATTAACAAAAAGCACAATGTTGTCTTCTGACTATTACACTGGGCCAGAATAACCCAATACACCAGAGAATAAAAACATTTATAATGTGACCAGCAATAACAAATGAATCATATCAAATTGTATTAGTCAAATGCTAACAGTGAAATGCTTACTGGTCCTTCCCAACAATGCAGAGAGAAGGAAAATAGAGAAATAACAGAAAAGTAAAACACATAATAATAAAAATAATAAATAAACAATGAGTAACTAACTATATCTTGTCTGTAGAGTGTATTCAGAAAGTATTCAGACCCCTTTATTTTTCCATATTTTGTTATGTTACAGCCTTATTCTAAAATTGATTAAATTGTGTTTTCCCCCTCCAATCTACATACAATACCCCATAATGACAAAGCAAAAACTGATTTTTAGAAATGTTTGCAAATTGATCAACAACCCCCCCCCCCCCCCCCCCCCCCGGAAATATCACATTTACATAAGTATTCAGACCCTTTACTCACTACTTTGTTGAAGCACCTTTGGCAAAGATTACAGCCTTGAGTCTTCTTGGGTATGACGCTACAAGCTTGGCACACCTGTATTTGGGGACTTTCTCCCATTCTTCTCTGCAGATCCTCTCAAGCTCTGTCAGGTTGGATGGAGAGCGTCGCTGCACAGCTATTTTCAGGTCTCTCCAGAGATGTTCGATCAGATTCAAGTCCTGGCCACTCAAAGACATTCAGAGACTTGTCCCGAAGCCACTCCTGCGTTGTCTTGGCTGTGTGCTTAGGGTCGTTGTCCTGTTGGAAGGTGAACCTTCGCCCCAGTCTGAAGTCCTGAGCGCTCTGGAGCAGGTTTTCATCAAGGATCTCTCTGTACTTTGCTCCGTTCATCTTTCCCTCGATCCTGACTAGTCTCCCAGTCCCTGGCTCATAGAAACAGCCTCACAGCATGATGCTGCCACCACCTTGCTTCACCATAGGGATGGTGCCAGGTTTCCTCCAGACATGAGTCTTGGCATTCAGGCAAAATAGTTCAATCTTGGTTTCATCAGACCAGAGAATCTTGTTTCTCATGGCCTGACAGTCTTTAGGTGCCTTTTGGCAAACTCCAAGCGGGCTGTCATGTGCCTTTTACTGAGAAGTGGCTTCCGTCTGGCCACTCTACCATAAAGGCCTGATTGGTGGAGTGCTGCAGAGATGGTTGTCCTTCTGGAAGGTTATCCCATCTCCACAGAGGAACTCTGGAGCTTGGTCAGAGTGACCATCGGGTTCTTGGTCACTTCCCTGACCAAGGCCCTTCTCCCCCGATTGCTCAGTTTGGCCGGGCGGCCAGCTCTAGGAAGAGGCTTGGTGGTTCCAAACTTCTTCAATTTAAGAATGATGGAGGCCATTGTGTTCTTGGAGACCTTCAATGCTGCAGAAATGTTTTGATACCCTTCCCCAGATCTGTGCCCCGATACAATCCTGTCTCGGAGCTCTACGGACAATTCCTTCGACCTCATGGCTTGGTTTTTGCTCTGACATACATTATCAACTGGGGGACATTATATAGACAGGTGTGTGCCTTTCCAAATCATGTCCAACCAATTGAATTTACCACAGGTGGACTCCAAGTTGTAGAAACATCTCAGAGATGATCGATGGAAACAGGATGCAACTGAGCTCAATTTCGAGTGTCATAACAAAGGGTCTGAATACTTATGTAAATAAGGTATTTCTGTATTTTGTGTAGATGAGATAAAAATTAAAATGAGGCTGTAACGTAACAAAATGTGGAAAAGGGGAAGGGGTCTGAATACTTTCCGAAGGCACTGTATAGTGTACACGGGGTACCAGTACCGAGTCTATGTGCAGAGGTACGAGGTAATTGAGGTAGATATGTACATATAACTAGGAATAAAGGGACTAGGTAACAGGATAGATAATAAACAGTAGCAGCAGCGTATGTGATGAGTCAAAAACAGTTAGTACAAAAAGTGTCAATGCAGATAGTTAAATAGTTAACCAATAGCTACCCGGACTATCAATTTAGCAGTCATATGGCTTGGGGGAAGAAGCTGTTCACGCTCCTGTTTATTTGAACAGTGAGAGACAGAATGACAACAAAACAATCCAGAAAAGCGCATGTCAAATATGTTATAAATTGATTTGCATTTTAATGAGGGAAATAAGTATTTGACCCCTCTGCAAAACATGACTTAGTGCTTGGTGGCAAAACCCTTGTTGGCAATCACAGAGGTCAGACGTTTCTTGTAGTTGGCCACCAGGTTTGCACACATCTCAGGAGGGATTTTGTCCCACTCCTCTTTGCAGATCTTCTCCAAGTCATTAAGGTTTCGAAGCTGACGTTTGGCAACTCGAACCTTCAGCTCCCTCCACAGATTTTCTATGGGATTAAGGTCTGGAGACTGGCTAGGCCACTCCAGGACCTTAATGTGCTTCTTCTTGAGCCTCTCCTTTGTTGCCTTGGCCATGTGTTTTGGGTCATTGTCATCCTGGAATACCAATCCACGACCCATTTTCAATGCCCTGGCTGAGGGAAGGAGGTTCTCACCCAAGATTTGATGGTACAATGCGCCGTCCATTGTCCCTTTGATGCGGTGAAGTTGTCCTGTCCCCTTAGCAGAAAAACACCCCCAAAGCATAATGTTTCCACCTCCATGTTTGACGGTGGGGATGGTGTTCTTCATCTGACCACAACCCAGTTCTCCTCTGAATCATTCAGATGTTCATTGGCAAACTTCAGACGGGCCTGTATATGTGCTTTCTTGAACAGGGGGACCTTGCGGGCGCTGCAGGATTTCAGTCCTTCACGGCATAGTGTGTTACCAATTGTTTTCTTGGTGACTATGGTCCCAGCTTCCTTGAGATCATTGACAAGATCCTCCCGTGTAGTTCTGGGCTGATTCCTCACCGTTCTCATGATCATTGCAACTCCACGAGGAGAGGTCTTGCATGGAGCCCCAGGCCAAGGGAGATTGACAGTTATTTTGTGTTTCTTCCATTTGCGAATAATCGCACCAACTGTTGTCACCTTCTCACCAAGCTGCCTGGCGATGGTCTTGTAGCCCATTCCAGCCTGGTGTAGGTCTACAATCTTGTCCCTGACATCCTTGGAGAGCTCTTTGGTCTTGGCCATGGTGGAGAGTTTGGAATCTGATTGATTGATTGCTTCTGTGGACAGGTGTCTTTTATACAGGTAACAAGCTGAGATTAGGAGCACTCCCTTTAAGAGTGTGCTCCTAATCTCAGCTCGTTACCTGTATAAAAGACACCTGGGAGCCAGAAATCTTTCTGATTGAGAGGGGGTCAAATACTTATTTCCCTCATTAAAATGCAAATCAATTTATAAAATTTTTGACATGCGTTTTTCTGGATTTTGTTGTTGTTATTCTATCTCTCACTGTTCAAATAAACCTACCATTAAAATGATAGACTAATCATTTATTTGTCAGTGGGCAAACGTACAAAATCAGCAGGGGATCAAATACTTTTTTCCCTCACTGTAGGTATTCCTCTTGTCCAGGTGGGAGAGGGCAGTGTGGAGTGCAATAGAGATCAAGTCATCTGTGGATCTGTCGGGACGGTATGCGAATTGGATTGGGTCCAAGGTGTCTAGGATGATGGTGTCGATGTGAGCCATGACCAGCCTTTCAAAGCATTTCATGGCTACAGATGTGATTGCTACGAGGCAATAGTCATTTAGACAGGTTACCTTGGCGTTCTTGGGCAGAGGGACTATGGTGGTCTGCTTAAAGGTATTACAGACTGGGTCAGGCAGAAGGTTGAAAATGTCAGTGAAGACATTTGCCAGCTGGTCAGCACATGCTCTGAGTATGCGTCCTGGTAATCCGTCTGGCCCTGCGGCCTTGTGAATGTTAACCTGTTTAAATGTCTTACTCACATCGGCTACGGAGAACGTGATCACACAGTCGTCCGGAACTGCTGGTGCTCTCATGCATGGTTCAGTGTTGCTTGCCTCGATGCAAGCGTAGAAGGCATTTCGCTCGTCTGGTAGGGTCACGTCACTGGGAAGCTCGCCGCTGGGTTTCCCTTTGTAATCCCTGATAGTTTGCGAGCCCTCCCACATCCGACGAGCATCAGAGCCAGTGTAGTAGGATTCGATCTTAGTCCTGTATTGACTCGTTGCCTGTTTGATGGCTATAGTGCTGTGCCCTATGATAAACCCTTCATGTTTATTAGACTACACCAATAGAAAGCCAGAGAGTAAGCCTTTATAATGTGACCATACGGAACAATGGGTCTGCGTCCATAATGGCACCCTAGTATTTCTCTATATACTGCGCTACTTTTGACCAGGGGCCAGAGCGCACTACACAGGGAATAGGGTGCCCTTTCGGACACAGCCTAGGACTTTATAGTGCTGTTTCCTATCAGCAGACCTTCATGTTAATTAGACTGCTACAGAGGAGAGGTGGTGACACTCCTGAGTGGCGCAGTGGTCTAAGGCACTGCATCGCAGTGCTAACTGTGCCACTAGAGATCCTGGTTCGAATCCAGGCTCTGTCGCAGCCGGCCGCGACCGGGAGACTCATGGGCGGCGCACAATTGGCCCAGCGTCGTCTAGGGTAGGGGAGGGAATGGCCGGCAGGGATGTAGCTCAGTTGATAGAGCATGGCGTTTGCAACGCCAGGGTTGTGGGTTCGATTCCCACGGGGGGCCAGTATAAAAAAATAATATATGTAATCACTAACTGTAAGTCGCTCTGGATAAGAGCGTCTGCTAAATGACTAATATATTAATATTAAATATTATCAATCAGGTCATCTGGCCCTTCTGTTAGAGGGGAGCTAACTGTTCCAAGATGGCGTAGCAGTGCGGTCGCTTTTATTTTTCGTCCTGTGTAAATATCCCGTTTCTTGTTTTTTTTGTCTATATTTCTCAATTTTTTACTTTCATTCTTTAACTAAATATACTTTCCTGCAACCCGCCTCACCCAACGTGGAAAGGATTCTATTATTTCTTTATAACTTTCATCAAGAACCGTAAGCTGAAAATAGTGGCTACCTGTTATTAGTCACCGTTAGCGTCTTCACCATTGTCCGTGGCCTACACTATCCACCAGCCAGCTCTAGCTCTAGCCTGGACAATTCGTCGGCCAGTCTGCACAGCGTGCTATCGACCCAGCGTGCTATCGACCCAGAGCTTATTGGACTTTCTGCCGGAATCACTGGACCCTAGCGCCGGATCATCACAACCAGCTAGCTAGCTGCAACCTGTTGTTGGCTGATTACCATTACCATTGCCCTATAGCAAGCACCAGTTAGCCTTGAGCTAGCCTCAGGCCCATCTCCCGGCTATCTACCTCTCTGTCAACCGGACGGGACCTCCTAGTGTTGACACTGAGCCCCGCCGATCCAACACGACTGGTTTGCCGACGAAATAGTCTGATGTGGTTTCAACAGGCTTCCCGTTGCGACGACCACAAAGATCCATCTGCCAGCCCCGGCCCGCTAGCACACGCAAACTACAACTGTGCTCCCTGCTAGCTGTGCTGAAGCACCAATTTCAACTGCTCTCGGACTCACATATTGCTGTTCACTGGACCTTATGATCACTCAGCTGCACAGCTGATGCCTGCTGGACTGTTCCTTTACACGGTACCCTGTCCTGTTTATTCTGTTTAGTCTTAGCCCAAACGTTATCGCTATTTCCAGTTGTGTCTTAGCTCTCTCTAATAACACATGTGACTGCTTTATGCCTCTCTCCCATGTCAATTATGCCTTGCCTATTGCTGTTTGGGTTAGTTCTTATTATACAATTTCAATGTAGAACCCCTAGTCCCTCTCAAACTGCCTCATATAGTTCCTTTGTTCCTCCCCCCATACACGCCGAGACCGGCTCAATCGATGCCTCCAATGACGCTATCTCTTTCATTGTTACCCAACGCTTAGGGTTACCTGAACTGTACTCATATCCTTCCATATCCTTTTCTGTACATAATGCCCTGAATCTTTTCTACAACGCCCGGAGAACTGCCCCCTTTATTCTATGTACCCAACGCACTAGAAGACCAGTTCTTAAAGCCTTTAGTCGTATCCTTATTCTAGTCCTCCTCTGTTCCTCTGGTGATGTAGAGGCTAACCCAGGCCCTGCAGCCCCCAGTATCACTCCTACTCCCCAGGAGCTATCATTTGTTGACTTCTGTAACCGTAAAAGTCTTGGTTTTCTGCACATAAATATCAGAAGCCTCCTTCCTAAGTTTGAGTTATTCACTGCGTTAGCACACTCCGCCAACCCTGATGTTCTAGCAGTGTCTGAATCCTGGCTTAGGAAGGCCACCAAAAATTCTGAAATTTCCATCCCCAACTATAACATTTTCCGTCTAGATAGAACTGCCAAAGGGGGTGGAGTTGCAATCTACTGTAGAGATAGCCTGCAGAGCTCCATCATACTATCCAGGTCTGTGCCCAAACAGTTTGAGCTTCTACTTCTAAAAATCCACCTTTCCAGAAATAAATCTCTCACTGTTGCCGCTTGCTACAGACCCCCCTCAGCCCCCAGCTGTGCCCTGGACACCATATGTGAATTGATTGCCCCCCATCTATCCTCAGAGTTCGTATTGCTTGGTGACCTAAATTGGGATATGCTTAACACCCCGGCCATCCTACAATCTAAACTAGATGCCCTCAATCTCACACAAATTATCAACGAACCTACCAGGTACAACCCTAAATCCGTAAACATGGGTACCCTCATAGATATCATCCTGACTAACTTACCCTCTAAATACACCTCCGCTGTCTTCAACCAGGATCTCAGCGATCACTGCCTTATTGCCTGCGTCCGTAACGGGTCCGCGGTCAAACGACCACCCCTCATCACTGTCAAACGCTCCCAAAAACACTTCAGCGAGCAGGCCTTCCTAATTGACCTGGCCCAGGTATCCTGGATGGATATAGATCTCATTCCGTCAGTAGAGGATGCCTGGTTGTTCTTTAAAAGTAATTTCCTCTCAATCTTAAATAGACATGCCCCATTCAAAAAATACAGAACTAAGAACAGATATAGCCCCTGGTTCTCCTCAGACTTGACTGCCCTTGACCAGCACAAAAACATCCTGTGGCGTACTGCATTAGCATCAAATAGCCCCCGCGATATGCAACTTTTCAGGGAAGTTAGGAACCAATATACACAAGCAGTTAGGAAAGCAAAGGCTAACTTTTTCAAACAGAAATTTGCATCCTGTAGCACTAACTCCAAAAAGTTTTGGGACACTGTAAAGTCCATGGAAAATAAGAGCACTTCCTCCCAGCTGCCCACTGCACTGAGGCTAGGAAACACTATCACCACCGATAAATCTACAATAATCGAGAATTTCAACAAGCATTTTGCTACGGCTGGCCATGCTTTCCACCTGGCTACCACTACCCCGGCCACCAGCTCTGCACCCTCCGCTGCAACTTGCCCATGCCCCCCCCGCTTCTCCTTCACACAAATCCAGACAGCTGATGTTCTAAAAGAGCTGCAAAATCTGGACCCCTACAAATCATCTGGGCTAGACAATCTGGACCCTTTCTTTCTAAAACTAGCCGCCGAAATTGTCGCAACCCCTATTACTAGCCTGTTCAACCTCTCTTTCGTAACGTCTGAGATCCCCAGAGATTGGAAAGCTGCCGCGGTCATCCCCCTCTTCAAAGGGGGTGACACTCTAGATCCAAACTGTTACAGACCCATATCCATCCTGCCCTGCCTTTCAAAAGTTTTTGAAAGCCAAGTCAACAAACAGATCACCGACCATTTCGAATCCCACCGTACCTTCTCCGCTATGCAATCCGGTTTCCGAGCTGGTCATGGGTGCACTTCAGCCACGCTCAAGGTCCTAAACAATATTATAACCGCGATCGATAATAGACAGTACTGTGCAGCCGTTTTCATTGACCTGGCCAAGGCTTTCGACTCTGTCAACCACCGCATTCTTATTGGCAGACTAAATAGCCTTGGTTTCTCAAATGACTGCCTCGCCTGGTTCACCAACTACTTCTCAGATAGAGTTCAATGTGTCAAATCGGAGGGCCTGTTGTCTGGACCTATGGCAGTCTCTATGGGGGTGCCACAGGGTTCAATTCTTGGGCCAACTCTTTTCTCTGTGTATATCAATGACGTCGCGCTTGCTGCTGGTGACTCTCAGATCCAACTCTACGCAGACGACACCATTTTGTATACATCTGGCCCTTCATTGGACACTGTGTTAACAAACCTCCAAACGAGCTTCAATTCCATACAACACTCCTTCAGTAGCCTCCAACTGCTCTTAAACACTAGTAAAACTAAATGCATGCTCTTCAACCGAACGCTGCTTGCACCCGCCCACCCGACTAGAATCACTACTCTAGACGGGTCTGACCTAGAGTATGTGGACAACTACAAATATCTAGGTGTCTGGTTAGACTGTAAACTCTCCTTCCAGACTCACATTAAGAATCTCCAATCCAAAGTTAAATCTAGAATCGGTTTCCTATTTCGCAACAAAGCCTCCTTCACTCATGCTGCCAAACATGCCCTCGTAAAACTGACTATCCTACCGATGCTTGACTTCGGCGATGTCATTTACAAAATAGCCTCCAACACTCTACTCAGCAAATTGGATGTTGTCTATCACAGTGCCATCCGTTTTGTCTCCAAAGCCCCATATAATACCCACCACTGTGACCTGTACGCTCTTGTTGGCTGGTCCTCACTACATATTCGTCGCCAAACCCACTGGCTCCAGGCCATCTATAAATCACTGCTAGGCAAATCCCCGCCTTATCTTAGCTCATTGGTCACCATAGCAACACCCACCCGTAGTCTGCGCTCCAGCGGGTATATCTCACTGGTCATCCCCAAAGCCAACACCTCCTTTGGCCGCAATTCCTTCCAGTTCTCTGCTGCCAATGACTGGAACAAATTGCAAAAATCTCTGAAGCTGGAGACACTTATCTCCCTCACTAACTTTAAGCATCAGTTGTCAGAGCACCTTACCGATCACTGCACCTGTACACAGCCCATCTGAAATTAGCCCGCCCAACTACCTCATCCCTATATTGTTATTTATTTTGCTCATTTGTACCCCAGTATCTCTATTTGCACATCATCTCTTGCACATCATTCCAGTGTTAATACTAAATTGTAATTATTTTGCACTATAGCCTATTTTTATTGCCTTACCTCCATAACTTGCTAAATTTGCACACTGTATATTATATGTATTTCTGTTGTATTTTTGACTTTGTTTTGTTTTACCCCATATGTAACTCTGTGTTGTTGTTTTTATCGCACTGCTTTGCTTTATCTTGGCCAGGTCGCAGTTGTAAATGAGAACTTGTTCTCAACTGGTTTACCTGGTTAAATAAAGGTAAAAAAAAAAAAATAATAATAAAAAAAAAACTAGCCACGACAAAAGCACAGACTACCCTCATGCATTTTAATGCCAGACAGATGTAGCCTTCTCAATCCCACTCATTCCCTGTGATTATGATGATGATGATGTGTCAAATAGTGGGTGCTTATATGTCCTGTTTCACTTTAAGTGGGTAACCTGTACGGGTTTGAGGTGTAAAATGGAAATGTGATTTTTGCACCCTCGGAGAGTGGGGTCACGACCAGGGATTATTTGACGGCGACACTGGAGCAATTAGACTTAAGTGCCTTGCTCAAGGGCAGATCGACAGATTTTTCACCTTGTCGGCTCGGGGATATGAACTAGCAACCTAGCAATGGTCTAACCGCTAGGGTACCTGGCGCCTGCATACTTGGCAGTGTGTGTGCGTGTGTCTCTCTGTCTCTGTGTCTCTCTCTGTGTCACTCTCTCTCTGTGTCTCTCTCTGTGTCTCTCTCTGTGTCTCTCACTCTGTGTCTCTCTCTGTATCACTCTCTGTGTCTCTCTCTCTGTGTCTCTCTCTCTGTGTCTCTCTCTGTGTCTCACTCTCTGTGTCTCTCTCTCTGTGTCTCTCTCTCTGTGTCTCTCTCTCTGTGTCTCTGTGTCTCTCTCGCTCTCTCTCTCTCTCTGTGTCTATCTCTCATTCTCTCTCTGTCTCTCTCTCTGTGTGTCTCTCTCTCTCTGTTTCTCTCTCTGTGTCTCTCTCTCTCTCTCTCTCTGTGTCTCTCTCTCTCTGTGCCTCTCCCTTTGTCTCTCTCTGCGTGTCTCTCTCTGTGTCTCTCTCTGTGTCTCTCTCTCTGTCTCTCTCTCTCTGTGTCTCTCTCTCCGTGTGTCTCTCTGTGTCTCTCTCTGTGTCTCTGTCTCTCTCTGTGTGTTGCCTCTCACCTCACATTTTAATGTGCATATCTCTTCTGTATCTGTTGATAAAGTAGTGGGGGTTGTATTGAGAAACATGAATTAAGGTGTGAAAACAGACTGCCAGGTAGCAGGTTGTGAAGTATCATTACTCATACTGTATGAGATACATACACCATTTACATAGAGAGACGGCAGTCTAGGCATCAATCATCTGGAACATGAGAAATGTTATTCAGAACATCGAAGTGAGAGACTGTGAGACAGAGCGCAACAGGAGCAGAAGGAGAGAGGGAGGGGAAGAGAGAGAGAGATGGAGGGAGGGGAAGAGAGAGAGAGGGAGGGAGGGGAAGAGAGAGAGAGGGAGGGAGGGGAAGAGAGAGAGAGGGAGGGAGGGGAAGAGAGAGAGAGTGAGGGAGGGAGGGGGGGAAGAGAGAGAGAAGGAGGGGAAGAGAGACAGAGAGGGAGGGGATGAGAAAGAGTGACAGAGAGCCAGACGGAGAGGTGGGAGTCGCAGAGTGGAAAGAGGGAGAGAGAGAAGAGATCAACAAATTGGAATGAGGCAGAGAGGGAGGGAAAGGAGGAGGAAGTGAAGAGTGAAGGAGGGAGGGAAAGAAAGTAGTGATGGGGGAAAAAATCGGTACTGTTACATATCGCAATATTATTTTGTACGATATTATATCGATATTTGACTCCAAGTATCGATTTGTAAAAAAATATACAGTTGAAGTCGGAAGTTTACATACACCTTAGCCAAATACATTTAAACTCAGCTTTTCACAATTCCTCACATTTAATCCTAGTAAAATGTCCCTGTCTTAGGTCAGTTAGGATCACCACTTTATTTTAAGAATGTGAAATGTCAGAATAATAGTAGAGAGTGTTATTTATTTCAGCTTTTTTTTTTCTTTCATCACATTCCCAGTGGGTCAGAAGGACCCCCACAGCATGATGCTGCCAACCCTGTGCTTCACGGTTGGGATGGTGTTCTTCGGCTTTTACGTGCCCCCGTTTTCCTCCAAACATAACGATGGTCATTATGGCCAAACAGTTCTATTTTTGTTTCATCAGACCAGAGGATATTTCTCAAAAAAGTAAGATCTTTGTCCCCATGTGCAGTTGCAAACCGTAGTGTGGTTTTTTTATGGCGGTTTTAGAGCAGTGGTTTCTTCCTTGCTGAGCGGCCTTTCAGGTTATGTCGATATATGACTCGTTTTACTGTGGATATAGATACTTTTGTACCTGTTTTCCCCTGGAATTGTGATACAGTGAATTATAAGTGAAATAATCTGTCTGTAAACAATTGTTGGAAAAATTACTTGTGTCATGCACAAAGTAGATGTCCTAACCGACTTGCCAAAACTATAGTTTGTTAACAAGACATTTTGTGGAGTGGTTGAAAAACATTTACATTTACATTTAAGTCATTTAGCAGACGCTCTTATCCAGAGCGACTTACAGTTAGTGAGTGCATACATTATTTTTTTCATACTGGCCCCCCATGGGAATCGAACCCACAACCCTGGCGTTGCAAACGCCATGCTCTATCAACTGAGCTACATCCCTGCCGGCCATTCCCTCCCCTACCCTGGACGACGCTGGGCCAATTGTGCGCCGCCCCATGGGTCTCCCGGTCGCGGCCGGCTACGACAGAGCCTGGATTCGAACCAGGATCTCTAGTGGCACAGCTAACACTGCGATGCAGTGCCTTACACCACTGCGCCAAAACAAGTTTTAATGACTCCAACCTAAGTGTATGTAAACTTCCGACTTCAAATGTATATAATAAAAAAAAGAATATATATATTTATTTATTGATAGCATTAGATAGCATTAGCGGCTGTACCTGTTCCAAACTCTTGTTCTCCATCATTTTTAAAATAGTGAGCCAACATGTTTTCAGCACTATTATTTCCATGAGTGATCAAACACATTTACTCATGGCTCTCTCTTGTCTCTCTGCAGCAGACATATAGTGAGCAATATGTTTGGAAACATCAAATCTCAATATCGAATCCCAATACATATAGAATCGTGAGAAATCGAGAAAATTGCAATACATATTGTATTGGCACCTAAGTATCGTGATAATATAATAATAATAATAAGCCATTTAGCAGACGCTTTTATCCAAAGCGACTTACAGTCATGCGTGCATACATTATTACTTTTTTTTGTGTATGGGTGGTCCCGGGGATCGAACCCACTACCTTGGCGTTACAAGCGCCGTGCTCTACCAGCTGAGCTACAGAGGATAATATTGTATCGTGAGGTCCCTGCCAATTCTCAGCCCTAAAAGAAAACAGGGGGTCGTCTCATCTCACCCACGCCACGGAGGCAATCTGGCAACATAAATTACCCAGACCTCTCCCTGTTTCTGCTGTCATGGCGATGGGATGGAGACATCTATTACTCTGTCGTTTCCTGACAGGACGCTAGCTACCCCGTGATGACAGCAGACTGGGTGTGTGTGTGTGTGTGTCTATCTGCGGCTGGGCGTCTGCATGTGTGTGCGTTTGCAGGCTGTTATCAGTCTCTCTCTCTCCACTGTAGAAAGAAATGAAAAGTATAGATCATCTCGGCTGGGTTATATTGTGTTAAGAAATGAATAAAGCACAGATGGAACTCAGGTGGTTTAAAAGAGTTTGACTGTATATCCCTCAACCTCGTGTCTATTTGTGTAGGACATTCAGAGGGCCCTTCAATGACTGGCTGTGGGTTTTATGATAGAACAGTGCACTTAGACTTTATTACTCTTTACCTCTTCCTCTCTCAGTATCTCCGCCCTTCCTCTCCTTTCTCTCCCGCCTTCCTCTCCTCTCTCTCCCCCCTTCCTCTCCTCTCTCGCCCCCTTCCTCTCCTCTCTCTCCTTCTTCTCCTCTCTCTCCCCCGTCCTCTCCTCTCTCTCCCCCTTCCTCTCCTCTCTCGCCCCCTTCCTCTCCTCTCTCTCCTTCTTCTCCTCTCTCTCCCCCTTCCTCTCCTCTCTCGCCCCCTTCCTCTCCTCTCTCCCCCCTTCCTCTCTTCTCTCTCCCCCCTCCTCTCCTCTCTCCCCCCTTCCTCTCCTCTCTCTCCCCCCTTCCTCACCTCTCTCTCCCCCTTCCTCTCCTCTCTCGCCCCCTTCCTCTCCTCTCTCTCCTTCTTCTCCTCTCTCTTCCCCCTTCCTCTCCTCTCTCTCCCCCTTCCTCTCCTCTCTCGCCCCCCTTCCTCTCCTCTCTCTCCTTCCTCTCCTCTCTCGCCCCCCTTCCTCTCCTCTCTCTCCTTCCTCTCCTCTCTCGCCCCCTTCCTCTCCTCTCTCCCCCTTCCTCTCCTCTCTCTCCCCCTTCCTCTCCTCTCTCTCCTTCTTCTCCTCTCTCTCCCCCCTTCCTCTCCTCTCTCTCCCCCTTCCTCTCTCTGTATCTCTCTCACACCCACACTCTCTCTCTCTCTCTCTCTCTCTCTCTCTCTCTCTCTCTCTCTCTCTCTCTCTCGCTCTCGCTCTCGCTCTCTCTCTCTCTCTCTCTCTCTCTCTCTCATGTCCTCTGTCTATATTCCCCTAGTATTTGTTGCATCCTCCTTCCACCAGGGTTGGGCTCAATTCAGAATTGAATTGAAGTAGTAAACAGGATACGGAATTTAAATTTAAATTAAGGGAAATAGAATTGAATTCAATGAAAAACCTTTTATTCTATATTAGGTCTATACAAATATACAGTTGAAGTCAGAAGTTTATAAGAAATATTCTGTATTATAATCTATTTAATCAGTGTATACAGTTGAAGTCGGAAGTTTACATACACTTAGGTTGGAGTCATTAAAACTAGTTTTTCAACCACTCCACAAATTTCTTGTTAACAAACTATAGTTTTGGCAAGTCGGTTAGGACATCTACTTTGTGCATGACACAAGTAATTTTTCCAACAATTGTTTACAGACAGAATATTTCACTTATAATTCACTGTTTCACAATTCCAGTGGGTCAGAAGTTTACATACACTAAGTTGACTGTGCCTTTAAACAGCTTGGAAGATTCCAGAAAATTATGTCATGGCTTTAGAAGCTTCTGATAGGCTAATTGACATCATTTGAGTCAAATGGAGGTGTACCTGTGGATGTATTTCAAGGCCTACCTTCAAACTCAGTGCCTCTTTGCTTGACATCATGGGAAAATCAAAAGAAATCAGCCAAGACCGCAGAAAATAAATTGTAGACCTCCACAAGTCTGGTTCATCTTTGGGAGCAATTTCCAAACGCCTGAACGTACCACGTTCATCTGTACAAACAATAGTATGCAGGTATAAACACCATGGGACCACAGAGCCGTCATACCGCTCAGGAAGGAGACGCGTTCTGTTTCCTAGAGATGAACGTACTTTGGTGCAAAAAGTGCAAATCAATCCCAGAACAACAGTAAAGGACCTTGTGAAGATGCTGGAGGAAACAGGTACAAAAGTATCTACAGTGAGGGGGAAAAGTATTTGATCCCCTGCTGATTTTGTACGTTTGCCCACTGACAAAGACATGATCAGTCTATAATTTTAATGGTAGGTTTATTTGAACAGTGAGAGACAGAATAACAACAACAAAATCCAGAAAAATGCATGTCAAAAATGTTATAAATTGATTTGCATTTTATTGAGAGAAAGGTATTTGACCCCTCTGCAAAACATGACTTAGTACCTGGTGGCAAAACCCTTGTTGGCAATCACAGAGGTCAGACGTTTCTTGTAGTTGGCCACCAGGTTTGCACACGTCTCAGGAGGGATTTTGTTCCACTCCTCTTTGCAGATCTTCTCCAAGTCATTAAGGTTTCGAAGCTGACGTTTGGCAACTCGAACCTTCAGCTCCCTCCACAGATTTTCTATGGGATTAAGGTCTGGAGACTGGCTAGGCCACTCCAGGACCTTAATGTGCTTCTTCTTGAGCCACTCCTTTGTTGCCTTGGCCATGTGTTTTGGGTCATTGTCATCCTGGAATACCCATCCACGACCCATTTTCAATGCCCTGGCTGAGGGAAGGAGGTTCTCACCCAAGATTTGATGGTACAATGCGCCGTCCATTGTCCCTTTGATGCGGTGAAGTTGTCCTGTCCCCTTAGCAGAAAAACACCCCCAAAGCATAATGTTTCCACCTCCATGTTTGACGGTGGGGATGGTGTTCTTGGGGTCATAGGCAGCATTCCTCCTCCTCCAAACACGGCGAGTTGAGTTGATGCCAAAGAGCTCGATTTTGGTCTCATCTAACCACAACACTTTCACCCAGTTCTCCTCTGAATCATTCAGATGTTCATTGGCAAACTTCAGACGGCCCTGTATATGTGCTTTCTTGAACAGGGGGACCTTGCGGGCGCTGCATGATTTCAGTCCTTCACGGCGTAGTGTGTTACCAATTGTTTTATTGGTGACTATGGTCCCAGCTGCCTTGAGATCATTGACAAAATCCTCCTGTGTAGTTCTGGGCTGATTCCTCACCATTCTCATGATCATTGCAACTCCACGAGGTGAGATCTTGCATGGAGCCCCAGGCCGAGGGAGATTGATAGTTATTTTGTGTTTCTTCCATTTGCGAATAATCGCACCAACTGTTGTCACCTTCTCAGCAAGCTGCTTGGCGATGGTCTTGTAGCCCATTCCAGCCTTGTGTAGGTCTACAATCTTGTCCCTGACATCCTTGGAGAGCTCTTTGGTCTTGGCCATGGTGGAGAGTTTGGAATCTAATTGATTGATTGCTTCTGTGGACAGGTGTCTTTTATACAGGTAACAAACTGAGATTAGGAGCACTCCCTTTAAGAGTGTGCTCCTAATCTCAGCTCGTTACCTGTATAAAAGACACCTGGGAGCCAGAAATCTTTCTGATTGAGAGGGGGTCAAATACTTATTTCCCTCATTAAAATGCAAATCAATTTATAACATTTTTGACATGCGTTTTTCTGGATTTTTTTGTTGTTATTCTGTCTCTCACTGTTCAAATAAACCTACCAAAATTATAGACTGATCATTTCTTTGTCAGTGGGCAAACGTACAAAATCAGCAGTGGATCAAATACTTTTTTCCCTCACTGTATATCCACAGTAAAACGAGTCCTATATCGACATAACCTGAAAGGCTGCTCAGTAAGCAAGAAGCCACTGCTCCAAAACCGCCATAACAAAGCCACACTACGGTTTGCAATTGCACATCTTGTGGAAGGCTACCCGAAACGTTTGACCCAAGTTAAACAATTTAAAGGCAATGCTACCAAATACTAATTGAGTGTATGTAAACTTCTGACCCACTGGGAATGTGATGAAAGAAAAAAAAAGCTGAAATAAATCATTCTCTCTACTATTATTCTGACATTTCACATTCTTAAAATAAAGTGGTGATCCTAAATGACCTAAGACAGGGATTTTTTTACTAGGATTAAATGTGAGGAATTGTGAAAAACTGAGTTTAAATGTATTTGGCTAAAGTGTATGTAAACTTCCGACTTCAACTGTACATCATGTCCAAAACATCAAATTATATACATACATATAAAATATTGTTGAAACAATTGATTTTCAGGATAAACTTTACATTAATGATCAAGGAAAACAAAACCTGTATGTGGATTTTCTAAGTTATTATATTTCATTGATCAGTATGGGGTGAATAATACAGTATGGGGGGAATACTACTAATTTGAAAATCAACACAAAATGGCTGCCCTGTCACAAAAAGCTTAGAGATGTGATCTGAATGATGTTACTTACCACCCTCAAATTCACTAACAGTGCTTTGGATGCAAAGACTCTTGTGCCCAATTGCTCCGTCATTACAAAACCCAACACATGAGGTAAGGTCTAATATAATTGCATTGGTTGTCGAGAAAATATATTTGGTAAATAGGTTAAAAGCGTATGTGAACATTGTTTCCAAGAAAAGTGATATATTCTTTGGTATCTGGATGTATGACCTGTCAGATTCAATGAAACGCTCATGTTCTATTTTAATTCAATGAAACGCTCAAATTCAAATTCTACATCCTGTGGGTTGTGACCAATTCAATTAGAATTTCAACTCATGAGTTGAATGGGAGTCAATTCCAAAATTCTGAATTGAGCCTAACCCCAATATAGTGCATATATATATATATATACACTGCTCAAAAAAATAAAGGGAACACTTAAACAACACAATGTAACTCCAAGTCAATCACACTTCTGTGAAATCAAACTGTCCACTTAGGAAGCAACACTGATTGACAATAAATTTCACATGCTGTTGTGCAAATGGAATAGACAACAGGTGGAAATTATAGGCAAATAGCAAGACACCCCCAATAAAGGACTGGTTTTGCAGGTGGTGACCACAGACCACTTCTCAGTTCCTATGCTTCCTGGCTGATGTTTTGGTCACTTTTGAATGCTGGCGGTGCTTTCACTCTAGTGGTAGCATGAGACGGAGTCTACAACCCACACAAGTGGCTCAGGTAGTGCAGCTCATCCAGGATGGCACATCAATGCGAGCTGTGGCAAGAAGGTTTGCTGTGTCTGTCAGCGTAGTGTCCAGAGCATGGAGGCGCTACCAGGAGACAGGCCAGTACATCAGGAGACGTGGAGGAGGCCGTAGGAGGGAAACAACCCAGCAGCAGGACCGCTACCTCCGCCTTTGTTCAAGGAGGAGCAGGAGGAGCACTGCCAGAGCCCTGCAAAATGACCTCCAGCAGGCCACAAATGTACGTGTCTGCTCAAACGGTCAGTAACAGACTCCATGAGGGCCCGACGTCCACACGTGGGGGTTGTGCTTACAGCCCAACATCGTGCAGGACGTTTGGCATTTGCCAGAGAACACCAAGATTGGCAAATTCGCCACTGGCGCCCTGTGCTCTACACAGATGAAAGCAGGTTCACACTGAGCACATGTGACAGACGTGACAGAGAGTCTGGAAACGCCGTGGAGAACGTTCTGCTGCCTGCAACATCCTCCAGCATGACCGGTTTGGCGGTGGGTCAGACATGGTGTGGGGTGGCATTTCTTTGGGGTGCCGCACAGCCCTCCATGTGCTCGCCAGAGGTAGCCTGACTGCCATTAGGTACCGAGATGAGATCCTCAGACCCCTTGTGAGACCATATGCTGGTGCGGTTGGCCCTGGGTTCCTCCTAATGAAAGACAATGCTAGACCTCATGTGGCTGGAGTGTGTCAGCAGTTCCTGCAAGAGGAAGGCATTGATGCTATGGACTCAGCACTCCATGCTGATATCCTTGCCAGAGGTGGTTGCACTAAGTACTAAATGAGGAGTGCCAATAATTATGAAACCTTGATTTTGGTGACATTTATTTTGTAGAAAATATTTGTATGATTTTTTGGTTGGTTCCATTGAAACATTAATATAGTACAGTATTTCTCACATGTTGGTATTTTGAGTTTATCTCTATAATTATATTGTTTATATTTTTTTTAAAGTATTGTTTGTGCATTCCCAGTCAGGGGTGCCAGTAATTTTGGAGCCCACTTGTATATAGTGCTATATATGGGCCCTGGGCAGAAGTAGTGTACTATATAGGGTGTCATTTGGGACAGATACACACTATATTTAAAGTCACTTCTGTGTTGATGCAAATGAAAATCTTTGCATCACAAATCCCCAATCCCCAGTTCCCAGCCACTGTACAAAGGACTGATGTAATGACTGGGATTTATGGTTCAGGTATACGTCACACGGTCATATCACTGGTATTCTGGCACAGAACATTGCTAGTCTCTTCCCTAGAGGATTGGGGGATTTAATATTGAGGATATTGGATGTAAAATGTGTTTGGCTCTGGCCAAAAGTATTGTCATATTCAGATTCACCCTATATTGCCCTGCAATGTCAGTGAAGGGTGAACTCTCCCTCTCTCTCCTATTATAATGTGGGTGAAGAATCCCTTTAACTTCAAACCAATGTTGTATGAGTATGTTATGTCAGAACACTATCTTTTGAACTATCCCTGTAATATCTCACCCTGTAATGTGGGTGAACGGACAGAGATGGAGCTGCAGTGGATAGCAGCCGTTTTACGGGCTCCTGAACAATTCTTCAATTCTGTGTTGTTGTTATTTTTTTTACGCTAATCGTAATTGTCTTTGTACATAATATCTCTGCCATCATTTCCTATGACCGAAAACAGCTTCCGGATATCAGAACAGCGATCACTAACCTCAATTTGGACCAACATTTCTACTTCAACGAGTCAGCAGCTCTGGACGTTCTGCTTTCTCTGGAACGGGCCCTGATCCCCGGGACTCGAAAGAGAAAGTGTGCGGCGAAAGAGACGCGGGAGAGCCGGAACCCTGACGAGACTACGTCGGTGAGCAAGTAGACCGCCATTGTCCTCTGTTCAATTGGCGAACGTGCAATCACTGGAGAACAATCTTGATGAGCTCCTATCCTATCAACAGGACCTGAAAAACTGTAATATCCTATGTTTCTCAGAGTAGTGGCTGAACGAGGACATGGATATGCATCTCAATGGTTTTTTCTATACATTGTCAATACCGGACGGCAGACTCGGGTAAGACGAAGGGAGGAGGGGTGTGTCTCTTTGTTAACAACAGCTAGTGCACAATCTCTAATGTTAAAGAAGTTTAGAGGTTCTGCTCCCCTGAGTTAGAATACCTCGTGATAAGTTGCACACCATACTATTTACTATTTACTTTCATTTATATTTTTCATAGCTGTCTATTTAACACCACAAACCGATGCTGGCACTAAGACCGCACTCAATGAGCTGTATAAGGCCATAAGCAAACAAGAAAATGCACATTCAGAGGCAGTGTTTCTCGTGGCCGGTGATTTTAATACAATGGAACTGACATCCGTTTTACCTCATTTTTACCAGCATGTCACCTGTGCAAATAGAGGTGACAAAATTCCTGATCACCTTTATTCCACACTCAGAAACACATAAAAGGCCCTCCCTCGCCCTCCATTTGGAAAATCAGACCATAACTCTATCTTCCTGCTTCCTGCTTACAAGCAAAAAAAACTCCAACAGGAAGTACCAGTGACATGCTCAAAACTGAAGTGGTCCGATGAAGCGGATGCTAAGCTACAGGACTGTTTCGCTAGCACAGATTGAAATATGTTCCGGGATTCATCCGATAACAATGAGGAGTTTACCACGTCAGTCACCGGCTTCATTAATGAGTGCATGGACAACTTCGTCCCCGCAGTGACCGTACATACTTACCCCGGTGTCAGAGGAAGGCCCCCACCCAAAAAAAAATTCAAAGACTCCAGCCACCCATAGACTGTTCTCTCTGCTACCGCATAGCAAGCAGTATCAGTGCATCAAGTCTGGAACCAACAGGACCCTGAACAGCTTCTACCCCCCAAGCCATAAGACTGCTGAATAGATAGTAAAATGGCTGCCAGGACAACCTGCACTTAGCCTTTTTTAAACTAACTCTCGTGCTCACTGACTCTATGCACACACACACTGGACTCTACCCACACACTCACACATACTTACTCTGACACCTCAACACACACTCACTCACACACACTACATACGCCCACACACACACGTAACATGCGCACACACGCACAGTGACGCACACACACGCACACTGACGCACACACTTTCGCATTCACCACATACGATGCTGCTACAGCTCAGTCCATTATATATCCTGTTGCCTAGTCACTTTACCCCTACTTACGGTATAAGTATATAACTACCTCAATTACAATGTAACCCTGCACATGGACTCAGTGCTGGTACTCCCTGTATATAGGCATGATATTTTTCCTTGTTATTCACCGTGTATTTATTTCTTGTGTCACTGTTTCTATTCATGAAAAAACAAAAATATATATCTTATCTTTTAACTCTGCATTGATGGAAAAGGACCCGTAAGTCAGCATTTCACTGTTAGTCTACACGTGTTGTTTTACGAAGCATGTGACAAATAAAATGTATTTCAACATTTGATTGAACTATTCTTTTAACCATCTCTACAATGTGGGTTAACTTTCCCTTTAACTTCAAACTTGAATAACTATGTAATGCTGATTAACTATCGCTTTAACTATATCAATGAGATTCCCCTGACAGTTTCTCCCTCCCCTCCGCCCCCCCTGCCAGACGGACCGCTCCAGCGACAGTGATGACAACTTCCATCATGTTATATATATATATGTATATATATATATATATATTATATACAGTATATGAACTGTAATGGTGGTGAACTATATTAACGGTGTTTGTCTCTTCCAGACGGACTGCTCCAGCGACAGTGAGAGTGAGGATAACTTCATAGTGACCCCTCCCAGAGACCACCTGGGCCTGGCCATCTTCTCCATGTTGTGCTGCTTCTGGCCGCTGGGCATCGCTGCCTTCTACTTCTCACAGGGGGTAAACAGGACACACTGACATACACACACTGACATACACACACTGACATACACACACTAACATACACACACACACTAACATACACACACACACTAACAGACACACACACTAACACACACACACTAACATACACACACACACTAACAGACACACACACTAACATACACACACACTAACATACACACACACTAACATATACACATCCTTGTCTACTAGTTAGAATACCTCATGATAAGCTGCAGACCATACTATTTACCAAGAGAGTATTTTCACAAGTATGTGGTGAATTTTCAAAACTCTCAGTACAAAACTACAAACTGGTAACGCAGCCAGTCTTACATTCAAAACCTTTGATTGTGCATAAACAAATGTTGGTAGACAACTTTACAACACACAACCATTGATCCAAAATATAAGTTTACTGTGAAATATAATCAGTACATTGGTTTAATCACCAAAACACAACATAATGAAGTAACAAATCCAATGCTTCAAAATTGTCCTTTGAATGTAGTATGCTACAGTACTGTAAATTACAATACATTTCACTGTTTTCACGTTAGGCAACACACTTGCACTACCTATTAAAATTGACTGAACATCACATTTCCATCATTGAAGACATATTTCACAATGTAATAAAATAAAATAAAAAGTTAAAGAAACAATGTTTAGCAGGCATTAGTTAGCCGGTCTTGAGCATTTGGCCAAAGGTTCTGGTCGAAATTCGCAGTACATACCCTCATTGTTAATGTACCTGGGGGAAAAACCTTTTGGCATGGCGAATCCAATCCTGAAATAGGTCTGGAATGAAATCATTGCATGCCTCATCCATGGCCTGAAGGAGCGTGGTACGCTCATGGGGATGGCAATCATACATCTTCCACCTGTATTGCAATCGTGTATTGTATTTTTCAAATCAAATCAAATCAAATTTTATTGGTCACATGCACCGAATACAACAGGTGCAGACATTACAGTGAAATGCTTACTTACAGCCCTTAACCAACAGTGCATTTATTTTTAACTAAAAAAAAGTAAAAATAAAACAACAACAAAAAAAGTGTTGAGAAAAAAAGAGCAGAAGTAAAATAAAATAACAGTAGGGAGGCTATATATACAAGGGGGTATCGGTGCAGAGTCAATGTGCGGGGGCACCGGCTAGTATTGTATTGTACTAATGTATTGTAGTGGTCCTGTACGTGGCTCAGTTCATTAGAGCATGGCACTAGCTACACCAGGGTTGCGGGTTCGATTCCCAGTTGGGGCAGATACCAAAAATAGTGTGGACTGTTGTCACTTTGGATAAAAGGGTCTGCTATGTAAATGGCATATATTACAGTATTACAGTACTGTATTGGCCAATGCAATTTCAGTAAAGCATACTTTTTATCTTTCTACTTTACAGACAAACATTTTCATTATGTAGAGTCTCAAAATATGCAGTGAATAAAATCCAATTGTATTTGTCACATGCGCCGAATACAACAGATGTGGACTTTACCGTGAAATGGTCTTTGACAATTTTCCGGGCCTTCCTCTGACACCGCCTGGTATAGAGGTCCTGGATGGCAGGGAGCTCGGCCCCAGCAATGTACTGGGCCGTACGCACTACCCTTTGTAGCACCTTGCGGTCGGATGCCAAGCAGTTGCCATACCAAGCGATGATGCAGCCAGTCAAGATGCTCTAAATGGTGCAGCTGTATAACTTTTTGAGGATCTAAGGACCCATGACAAATCTTTTCAGCTTCCTGAGTGGCCATGCCTTCTTCACGACTGTGTTGGTGTGTGTGGACCATGTTAATTCCTTAGTGATGTGGACACAGAGGAACTTGAAGCTCTCGACCCGCTCCACTACAGCCCCGTTGATGTGGTTGGGGGCGTGCTCAGCCCTCCGTTTCCTGTAGTTCACGATCAGCTGCTTTGTCTGGCTGACGTTGAGGGAGAGGTTGTTGTCCTGGCACCACACTGCCAGGTCTCTGATCTCCTCCCTATAGGTTGTCTCATCGTCATCGGTGATCAGGCCTACCACCGTCATGTCGTAAGCAAACTTAATGATGGTGTTGGAGTTGTGCGTGGCCACGCAGTCGTGGGTTAACAGGGAGTACAGGAGGGGACTGAGCACACACCCCTGAGGGGTCCCCGTGTTGAGGATCAGCGTGGTGGAGGTGTTGTTGCCTACCCTCACCACCTGGGGGCGGCCCGTCAGGAAGTCTAGGACACAGTTGCAGAGGGAGGTGTTTAGTCCCAGGGTCCTGAGCTTGGTGATGAGCTTTGAGGGCACTATGGTGTTGAATGCTGAGCTGTAGTCTATGAACAGAATTCTTACATAGGTATTCCTATTGTCCAGGTGGGTGAGGGCAATGTGGAGTGAAATAGAGATTGTATCATCTGTGGATCTGTTGGTGCGGTATGCGAATTGGAATGGGTCCAAGGTGTCTGGGATGAGTATGTTGATCTGAGCCATGACCATCCTTTCAAAGCATTTCATGGCTATAGATGTGAGTGCTACGGGCCGGTAGTCATTTAGGCAGGTTACCTTGGCGTTCTTGGGCACAGGGACTATGGTGGTCTGCTTAAAACAAGTTGGTATTACAGACCAGGTCAGGGATAGTTTGAAAATGTCAGTGAAGACACTTGCCAGCTGGTAAGCATATGCTCTGAGTACGCGTCCTGGTATTCCATCTGGCCCCGCAGCCTTGTGAATGTTAACCTGTTTAAAGGTCTTACCGCGAGATCACAGAGTTGTCTAGGACAGCTGGTGCTCTCATGCATGGTTCAGTGTTGTTTGCCTCAAAGTGAGCGTAGAAGGCATTTAGCTCATCTGGTAGGCTCGCGTTGCTGGACAGCTCATTGTTGGGTTTCCTTTTGTATTCCGTGATAGTTTGCAAGCCCTGCCACATCTGTCAAGTATGAGAGCTAGTATAGTAGGATTCGATCTTAGTCCTGTATTGACGCTTTGCCTGTTTTGTGGCTCGTCCAAGATTGTAGCAGGATTTCTTATAAGTGTCTGGATTAGTGTCCCGCTCCTTGAAAGCAGCAGCTCTAGCCTTTGACTCAATGCGGATGTTGCCTGTAATCCATGGCTTCTGTTTGGGATATGTACGTACGGTCACTGTGGGGAAGACGTCATCGTTGCACTTATTAATGAAGCTGGTGACTGAGGTGGTAAACTCCTCAATGTTATCAGATGAATCCCGGAAAATATTCCAGTCTGTGCTAGCAAAACACTCCTGTAGTTTAGAATTTACTTCATCGGACCACTTCCGTATTGAGCCTGTCACTGGTACTTCCTGTTTGAGTTTTTGCTTGTAAGAAGGAATCAGGAAGATATACAGTACCAGTGAAAGTTTGGACACACCTACTCATTAAAGGTTTTTTTTTTTTTTATTTTTACTATTTTCTACATTGTATAATAATAGTGATGACATCAAAACTATGAAATAACACATGGAATCATGTAGTAACCAAAAAAGTGCTAAACAAATCCAAATATATTTTATATTTGAGATTCTTCAAATAGCCACCCTTTGCCTTGATGACAGCTTTGCACACTCTTGGCATGTTTAATACTAGTGTTGAAGTCTGTGCAGATAGATTTTCACAAAAACATACAGTGCATTCGGAAAGTATTCAGACCCCTTGACTTTTTCCACATTTTGTTATGTTACAGCCTTATTCTAAAATTGATTAAATTGTTTGTTTTTTTCTTCATCAATGTACACACAATACCCCATAATGACAAAGCAAAAACAGGTTTTTAGACATTTTAGCAAATAAAATAAAAAAATAAATAAAAAATATGACATTTACATAAGTATTCAGACTCTTTACTCAGTACTTTGTTGAAGCACTTTTGGCAGCAATTACAGTCTCAAGTCTTCTTGGGTATGATGCTACAAGCTTGGCACACCTGTATTTGGGGAGTTTCTCCCATTCTTCTCTGCAGATCCTCTCAAGCTCTGTCAGGTTGGATGGGGAGCGTCGCTGCACAGCTATTTTCAGGTCTCTCGAGAGATGTTCGATCAGGTTCAAGTCCGGGCTCTGGCTGGGCCACTCAAGGACATTCAGAGACTTGTTCCAAAGCCACCCCTGCGTTGTTTTGGCTGTGTGCTAAGGGTTGTTGTCCTGTTGCAAGGTGAACCTTCGCCCCAGTCTGAGGTCCTGAGCGCTCTGGAGCAGGTCTTTATCAAGGATCTCTTTGTACTTTGCTCCCTTCATTTTTCCCTCGATCCTGACTAGTCTCCCAGTCCTTACCGCTGAAAAACATCCCCACAGCATGATGCTGCCACCACCATGCTTCATCGTAGGGATAGTGCCAGGTTTCCTACAGACGTGACGCTTGGAATTCAGGCCAAAGAGTTCAATCTTGGTTTCATCAGACCAGAGAATCTTGTTTCTCATGGTCTGAGAGTCCTTTAGGTGCGTTTTGGCAAACTCCAAGCGGGCTGTCATGTGCCTTTTACTGAGGAGTGGCTTCCGTCTGGCCACTCTACCATAAAGGCCTGATTGGTGGAGTGCTGCAGAGATGGTTGTCCTTCTGGAAGGTTCTCCCATCTCCACAGAGGAACTCTGGAGCTCTGTCAGAGTGATCATCGGGTTCTTGGTCACCTCCCTGACCAAGGCCCCTCTCCCCCAATTGCTCAGTTTGGCCGGGCGGCCAGCTCTAGGAAGAGTCTTGGTGGTTCCAAACTTCTTCCATTTAAGAATGATGGAGGCCACTGTGTTCTTGGGGACCTTCAATGCTGCAGAAATGTTTTGGTACCCTTCCCCAGATCCTTGCCTCGACACAATCCTGTCTCGGAGCTCTACGGACAATTCCTTCGACCTTATGGCTTGGTTTTTGCTCTGACATGCACTGTCAACTGTGGGACCTTAGGTAGACAGGTGTATGCCTTTCCAAATCATGTCCAATCAATAGAATTTACCACAGGTGGACTCCAATCAAGTTTTTTTGTATGTATTTTTTATTTAACCTTTATTTAACTAGGCAAGTCAGTTAAGAACAAATTGACGGCCTTCACCGGCCAAACCCGGACAACGCTGGGCCAATTGTGCGCTGCCCTATAGGACTCCCAATCACGGCCGGTTGTGATACAGCCTGGAATTGAACCAGGGGTCTGTAGTGACACCTCAAGCACTGAGATGCAGTGCCTTAGACCGCTGCGCCACTCGGGAGCCCTCAAGGAAACATCTCAAGGAAACATCTCAAGGATGATCAATGGAAACAGGATGCACCTGAGCTCAATTTTGAGTCTCATAGGAAAGGATCTGAATACCTATGTAAATAAGGTCATTCTGTTTTTATTTTTTATAAATTAGCAAAACTTTCTAAAAACCTGTTTTCGCTTTGTCGTTATGGGGTATTGTGTGTAGATTTATTTAATCAATTTTAGAATAAGGCTGTAACGTAACAAAATGTGAAAAAAGTCAAGGGGTCTGAATACTTTCCGAATGCACTGTACATGTAATTTCACCAAAGTGATAAAAAAAAAAAAAACTGTAACACACATTTCACTACCTGGACACATCACTTCCTACTTCTCAGGGCTATAACACAGACAGGCTGTTGATGACCAAGTCTATCTCAAGTGTGAAGTCTTATCGAAGTCTAAACATCCCGTCTCCTCGTCTGTCTGTGTGACCATGGCAGACGGATCTTGGCTGTCTATGAATAAACTTAGCAGCTAATGTAGTTCTTCCTCAGTAATTATAGGAAATTATCTAGTCTAGTGTTTAGTGATGTGCTTAGAGATGGCTGATTCCTTCAGCCTGTCAATCTACTGTGAGTGAAGCAGCAGGAAAAGGTCAGGGCAGGAAAAGGTCATGGCAGGAAAAGGTCATGGCAGGAAAAGGTCATGGCAGGAAAAGGGCAGAAAAGGTCATGGCAGGAAAAGGTGGATGTGTAAGCGGTAGAACTTTATGCGCATAAGTATTGCAGAGAAAATGTTTAATGTCAAACTCACTCTCTCCTCTTGTCTTTTCCATTTCCATTACATATGCCACTTAGCAGACGTTTTTATCCAAAGTGGAATGGAGTACATTGAGGGCATATATTTTTATATGTGATCCCTGAGGGAATTGAACCCACAACCTTTGCTAAACTTGTCAGCGCCGCACTCTTGCCGAGACACATAGGACCACTCCACATAGCCACCTTCTTCAAGTTTAATCTACTCCTGTCTTCTGTTACCACTCCCACAAATACCCCTCTACTGTGATCTAGGGATCTATGCCGCTGCCTCCCGTTGCATCATGGGGTTCCAATCCAGCCTACTGCTATTTCAGCATATACTCCTCTTATCTTTACTCTCTACTTCTGTCCAATCAAAATTAAAAGATGTGAGTGGGACCGCCCCACTCCCGCCCCCCCACCTATATCTACTGTCCCCATCCCTTTACTAAATTGACAAGATAAAGTTCGTGTTCATCTTGTCTCAGTGCTGGCTCAGCTTCATCGACAGTCCATTGGAGAGAGAATGGCCCTCGGCAGTAGGCTAATTGAACACATACAATACACCCTATCCATCAAAGTGCTCTGAACGATTATAGTATGACTGCATCATCAATACCTCTAGCCAGATACGCAGATAACATACTGTGTGTGTGTGTGCGTGCGTGCATGTGTATGACTCCATCAACAATAGCTAGTCAGGAATGCAGATCACGTACTAACCTCACGCAGAGACCCAGCGACGTCTTCAAGAGGTGAACGTCTATATAACATGCTTCCAATTCATCATCTGTTCATATAAGTATTCACTAGAGACGTGGATCGTGCAATACAAATATGTGTGTTCACTGGAGACAACAGAGAGTGAAATACAATAACACAGTACTTTTTCAATGTGATTCGCTGGATTTCACAGAAGGCAGTTAGGAAGATGGATCCAGAGAGAGAGAGTATTTATTGAATTTTTAAACGCACAATCGACCTGCAGTGAAGCCGCTCAACATTTACATCACATTCAGTCATCTAGCAGACACTCCCAACCAGAGCGACCCACAGGAGCAACCAGGGGCAAGCGCCGCCCAAGGGCACATCGACAGATGTCCCACCAAGTCGAATCGGAAACCAGAACCAGCGACCTCTCAGCTACCGGCCCAAGCTCCCAACCGCCAGGCCACCAACCATCCAAGATCCCCCCCCCAAAAAAACCTCCCCCTCCACTAGTAGTTGATCCGACCAGGTCTCTCCAGATCTCCCAACAATGCTAGGTACATTTTAGATTAATGTTATTCTTTTCAGCCTTTCCTGAACCTGAGACCAGAAACAGGCTACCTGAGTGCAATACCAGAACAAATGGTCTATAGATCCTGTATCCTCACAACAAAATCTGCAGAGCTGCGATGATTGTATGCCCCAAATATTCTACATTTTGTTGGTGGCAAGAATTCTGTACAATCGTTTTAGCTGCAAAGCACAAAGTCTTGAATCTTGCGTCGTTTTATATATCAACTCCATGGAATCGGTACATCAAAAATCTCTTCCCCAGCTATGTTGCAATCTGTATGGCACAGCTGTCGACATCCTGGTCTTCAAATGAAACTGATATACTTTCCTATCTATGCTATGTTTGTTCCTCTGCCAGTTATGATCCTTTATATTGGGCAGACAGACCAGTTCCCTACCTCCTCCTGCTGTCACCTGCCTAGTGCTGTAATCAATTGGTTTTAATCTTGTACTGAGCAGACCTTCCCATACAATTCCGATAGCTCCATGAAAGATATAACTCTACCATTCCAATTTACAATATAATTTAAAAACAAAATACCCTTTTCAAACATATTTTCCATAACTACAGGTCTTTTATCAAAAAGCAAATGTTTTGTTATATTGTTCTATCTTTTCAGGGGGATGAAATTGAAATTGTAACCAGCTCTGCATTGCTTGTTTGAAAAAGAGAGATACTGTGGCTTGCGAAAGTATTCACCCCCCTTGGCATTTTTCCTATTTTGTTACCTTACAACCTGGAATTAAAATTTATTTTTTGTATCATTTGTATTACACAACATGCCTACCAATTTGAAGATGCAAAATATTTTTTATTGTGAAACAAACAAGAAATAAGACAAAAAAACAGTGTGCATAACTATTCACCCCCCCCCCCCCCCCAAGTCAATACTTTGTAGAGCCACCTTTTGCAGCAAGTACAGCTGCAAGTCTCTTGGGGTATGTCTCTATAAGCTTGGCACATCTAGCCACTGGGATCTTTGCCCATTCTTCAAGGAAAAACTGCTCCAGCTCCTTCAAGTTGGATGGGTTCCGCTGGTGTACAGCAATCTTTAAGTCATACCACAGATTCTCAATTGGATTTAGGTCTGGGCTTTGACTAGGCCATTCCAAGACATTTAAATGTTTCCCTTTAAACCACTCGAGTGTTGCTTTAGCAGTATGCTTAGAGTCATTGTCCTGCTGGAAGGTGAACCTCCGTCCCAGTCTCAAATCTCTGGAAGACTGAAACAGGTTTCCCTCAAGAATTTCCCTATATTTAGCGCCATCCATCATTGCTTCACTTCTGACCAGTTTCCCAGTCCCTGCCGATGAAAAACATCCCCACAGCATGATGCTGTCACCACCATGCTTCACTTTGGGGATGGTGTTCTCGGGGTGATGAGAGGTGTTGGGTTTGCGGCAGACATAGCGTTTTCCTTGATGGCCAAAAAGCTCAATTTTTGTCTCATCTGACCAGAGTACCTTCTTCCATATGTTTGGGGAGTCTCCCACATGCCTTTTGGCGAACACCAAAAGTTTGCTTATTTTTTTCTTTAAGCAATGGCTTTTTTCTGGCCACTCTTCCATAAAGCCCAGCTCTGTGGAGTGTACGGCTTAAAGTGGTCCGATGGACAGATACTCCAATCTCCGCTGTGGAGCTTTACATCTCCTTCAGGGTTATCTTTGGTCTCTTTGTTGCCTCTCTGATTAATGCCCTCCTTGCCTGGTCCGTGAGTCCATTTTGACTTGTTTTAAGGACATTATATCAAAGTTGGATCAGCCTGTAGTGTGGTTTTCCACTTTAATTTTGAGGGTGACTCCAAATCCAGACCTCCATGGGTTGATAAATTTGATTTCCAATGATAATATTTGTGTGATTTTGTTGTTAGCACATTCAACTATGTAAAGAAAAAAATATTTAATAAGATTAGTTCATTCATTCAGATCTAGGATGTGTTATTTTAGTGTTCCCTTTATTTTTTGGAGCAGTGTATATGTTATATTCCTTTTCTTTTAGCCATTTATATCTGGCTATATTACACCCCTTAGCATAACTAGTAACTATTCTCTGTCTAAATTTACCATAATTAGTGCTTGTAAAAGTACTTAAATAAGAGGTATCATGACGGTCAAAAACAGAGATTTCAAATGTCTGATGTTTAGAATTCAAGAAACAGGTTCTAGCAATATGCACAAAGCAACTAGTGTTTTCGTGTTATTTTTGTTCACTTATAGTTGTTTAATTCCATTGCCTGTGAGCCAATGCCACAGGTGTTAGAAAATGGAGTCAGGATATTATATGTGTAGTAGATCTGAGTATGTTGACGTGTGTGATATTGGATGTAATTTAGTGAGAGTCTGTATGATGTCTGGTTAAGAGTAATACTTTTAATGTGTATTGTCTAAATAAATAATAACCCAGCCAATTTGCATGGTTGAGTGTCTTATGTGTGTAACATGAAGTGAGTATAGCCTTCATATTCAGGATGATAATTGTAATCCATATAGTATCAACATCATTGTTGCATTAAACATCATATTCGTAGAAAAAAGTAATTGACGTTTCACATGGTTAGACAGCTTCACGACAGTACAAAATGTATCCCGTACATTACTATTCCAAAACGTCCCTGTTTTCATATCTTCCCATTGCAAAAAAACAGCGAGAAGAGAAAGGGAGAGAAGAGAGAGAGAGAGAATGAAGAAGAGGATAGAGGAGAGAGAGAGAGAAGAAGAGGATAGAGGAGAGAGAGAATGAAGAAGAGGATAGAGGAGAGGAAGAGGAGAGAGGAGGAGAGAGAGAAAGGAGAGAGAGAGAGAGAGGATAGAGGAAAGAGAGAGAGAGAGATAGCATTTGTGTGTGTGCGTGTGTGTAAGCGAGAGTGTAATTGAGCATTAGTTTTAGATAGGGAAGTAAATGACCTTTAATTATCCCTTCTAATAGATCCTGGTGCTTTGTTTGGATAGATATTAATAAATGCGACCTTCAGATTTAGAAAAGCACAACCTCCAATCTGTGCTGCTTCTGAGTTTATAGACTGCAATTTATTTATTGATAATGCAAATAAGATACCTAAAGAGTTTATCTTGCTAATAAACTCTGAATTATAATAAATCCTGAGTCTAAATAAACTCATGAGTCATAATCAAACAAATGACAGTTATTTAATGGATTTTCTTGATTTAATATGATTAGAACAGATTTTGTTGTTGAGGGTGTTTTTGTAAGAGAAAGTGTTTGTCTGAGAAAGAGTCTGTCTACGTTCCCAGGACCCACGCGGTGTGTGTACAGTGAAGCATTTAAACCCAACTCTATACACTTGCATCTCTCGCTCTCGCTCTCTCTCTCTCTCTCTCTCTCTCTCTCTCTCTCTCTCTCTCTCTCTCTCTCTCTCTGCGATGGCAGTAATGCTTTAACAGTTTACTTCTCAAAGGGATTCAAGGAAAAAGGAGAACATTCTAGAATGTTCTAGTTACTCATAGAGGTACTGTTATTCACTAGTCACACACACTGTACTACATAATGTACACACTGTACTACATAATGTACACACACTGTAATGCATAATGTACACACACTGTACTACATAACGTACACACAATGTACTACATAACGTACACACACTGTACTACATAACGTACACACACTGTACTACATAACGTACACACACTGTACTACATAATGTACACACACTGTACTACATAACGTACACACACTGTACTACATAATGTACACACACTGTACTACATAACGTACACACACTGTACTACATAACGTACACACACTGTACTACATAACGTACACACAGTGTAATACATAACGTACACACACTGTACTACATAACATACACACACTGTACTACATAACGTACACACACTGTACTACATAACGTACACACACTGTACTACATAACGTACACACACTGTACTACATAACGTACACACACTGTACTACATAACGTACACACACTGTACTACATAACGTACACACACTGTACTACATAACGTACCCACACACACACTCCGTCCATTCACTACATCCCTCTAAGCCTGACACTCAGCCCTGTAAATCCGTCCACAGGGAGACCAGCCTCATGCTACAACATGATTATTAATCTGAAGTTGAGCTACGGACTGATTAATCAATTACAGACTGTTTAATAAACGGCTTCATTAAATAGATTAAATTAGAGGGCCTTTATTGTGTGGGTCCACTGCCCTTCAACATAGATCAGTCCCCTGTTTGTCTGTTTGTCTGTGTGTGTGTGTGTGTGTGTGTGTGTGTGTGTGTGTGTGTGTGTGTGTGTGTGCAGACCAAATAAAGACATCTGCTGTCACATTAAAACTCTGTTTAAACCCCTCGAGTTTATTGACGCACTGTTTATTCTACTGTAGCATCATTAGGTCATGGGCCACATCTATGATTCTACTGTTTTATTTTATTGTGAAGGTACAGGTAGGTTATTTCATACACAACTGTCAACTGGAAGAGTAATGGTTAACTAACAAATAAATACATTTAGCCTCTTGGTTGTGTCCCAAATGGCACCCTATTCCATACATAGTGCACATAGGCCACTGGTCAAAAGCAGTGCACTATAAAGGGAAAAGGGTGACATTTGGGACACAAGCAGGAGGTTAAAATGATTTATGTGTTAGCTAACCGTTACTCTTCCCATGTGTAAATACTCGAGCTGACAGTTGTGTATGAAATAACCCACCTGTCCTTCAAAATAAAATACCCATGTTTTTCAATGCATTTGAATTTGCTATTAAAGAATGAAAAAC
>NW_028159334.1:95000-146524 GCF_964263955.1 Coregonus lavaretus | reverse complement strand
GTCTAGTGTCAGCACATCCAGTCTAGTGGCTGAGAAACAGGCGCCTCATAGGTCCTCAACTGGCAGCTTCATTAAATAGTACCCGCAAAACACCAGTCTCAACGACAACAGTGAAGAGGCGACTCCGGGATGCTGACCTTCTAGGCAGAGTTGCAAAGAAAAAGCCATATCTCAGACTGCCCATCTTTATCTATTCTTTTTATTGGCCAGTCTGAGATATGGCTTTTTCTTTGCAACTCTGCCTAGAAGGTCAGCATCCCGGAGTCGCCTCTTCACTGTTGACGTTGAGACTGGTGTTTTGTGGGTACTATTTAATGAAGCTGCCAGTTGAGGACCTGTGAGGGGTCTGTTTCTCAAACTAGACACTCTAATGTATTTGTCATCTTGCTCAGTTGTGCACCGGGGCCTCCCACTCCTCTTTCTATTCTGGTTAGAGACAGTTTGCGCTGTTCTGTGAAGGGAGTAGTACACAGCGTTGTATGAGATCTTCAGTTTCTTGGCAATTTCTCGCATGGAATATCCTTCATTTCTCAGAACAAGAATAGACGGACGAGTTTCAGAAGAAAGTTATTTATTTCTGGCCATTTTGAGCCTGTAATCGAACCCACAATTGCTGATGCTCCAGATACTCAACTAGTCTCAAGAAGGCCAGCACAACAGTTTTCAGCTGTGCTAACATAATTGCAAAAGGGTTTTCTAATGATCAATTAGCCTTTTAAAATGATAAACTTGGATTAGCAAACACAACGTGCCATTGGAACACAGGATGGATGGTTGCTGATAATGGGCCTTTGTACGCCTATGTAGATATTCCATTAAAAATCAGCCGTTTCCAGCTACAATAGCCATTTACAACAATGTCTACACTGTATTTCTGATCAATTTGATGTTATTTTAATGGACAAATAAATTGCTTTTCTTTCGAAAACATGGACATTTCTAAGTGACCCCAAACTTTTGAACGGTAGTGTATATAATATTTTAACCCAACTCTATACACTTACAGCTCTCTCTCTCTCTCTCTCTCTCTCTCTCTCTCTCTCTCTCTCTCTCTCTCTCTCTCTCTCTCTCTCTCTCTCTCTCTCTCTCTCTCTCTCTCTCTCTCTCTCTCTCTCTCTCTCTCTCTCTCTCTCTCTCTCTCTCTCTGGTCATGCATTAGTCATAACTGACATTTATCGGTCACAATTAGCTCCCTATAATGGTTTTCTCTGTAAGAGAGAATCAGCAACTCTCTAGAGCATAGCCCAAAAATAGTAACCTACAACCCAATTCGCCTGTTGGCCAGTTTTCCAGTCGAGTGTAATGATGAGTAAAAACTGCATTTGCCTGGCCGTAGCTCTCAGCTAACAAAACATTTGGGATGCAAATGACACCCTATTTCCTACATGGTGCCCTGATCAAATTACACCCTATTTCCTACATGGTGCCCCGATCAAAAGTAGTGTACTATGTAGGGAATGGGGTTCTACTTGGGATGCAACCTTGGAGATCTAAACAGGAAAGACAATTTCAGCACCGTCCACTGATGAAGATTAACCATGTCGGCTTGGCTCCTGAGGGAAATGGTTGGGAAGTGTTTTGCTATAATGGCTGCTATTAAAACTTCTTCAATGGCAGCTGTTGGCAGTGGCAGTTATTTCAACAGCAGCAGTCAGCGGCCATTTTGTTTTCCAACTCCTATGGGCATTGTCTCGCCAGTTGGGACCACCAGGCTCATTTTGTCTGACCATTATCAATAGACTTCTTCTTCACTAGACTAGACACTGAGGCCATGCACACGCAGACACACACACACACACACACACACACACACACACACACACACACACACACACTAGAAACAGGCAGAAGGTGGATGGCAGCCCCAGATAACAACCCATTGTGGCTTAATTGATTTGGTGTTTTTGGCCGTAGCACTAGCTTCATTCACTACCTAACTGAACCCCCCTGTTGTTAAGACGTGATTACTTCCTGTTCCTGTTACATGACCTTTGGCCTTATGATCCACCTATGACCCCTTTTACAGTGTGTTCCCATGGCAACCGTTTAGCCCCACCAGTTTGTGGCAGAGCTATTGATTAAGATATGTCTCTCGTCCGTTGGATTCTTTCAGATCACCATTATAAAATGTTTGTGCATGCATATGTTATGATGATGACCAACACTGTAAACTTCTACTGAGAGAGGGTGTATGTGTGCTTATGTGTTTGTCACAGTGTTCATCTCCTGCTGAGACTTGAGGCTGTCCTTATATGGATACCGTATTAGTTTGTTTGTTTGTTTACCTTTTTGAGGGAAAACTTTTTTATTTCTGATAAATCTGATAAATGCTTTGTGTTCTGTTCTGTAGCATTGTCATTCAAATGATGTGTTTTATCTGGCTCTTTAGTGAACCTGCTATTGTTCTGTTTAATACGGTTTAACATGAATGTTGATGCTGTTGTTTCTCCCAACTCTAAACCTGATAGGCTGAGGATCTCCGTCTATGTAACAATGCTAAATCTGATAGGCTGAGGATCTCCGTCTATGTAACAATGCTAAATCTGATAGGCTGAGGATCTCCGTCTATGTAACAATGCTAAATCTGATAAGCTGGTGGTTTCTGTGAACGTAACTATGAGGTTTTAACGGGATGTTTCTAAGCATTCTTCAATACCAGGGTGGTCATGTTTCTCTAAGTATTGTGATATTCTGAAGAAAAAAAAAATACAACAAAATGTCCTGTATGTCTTGTGAGAAGACAATGTAAATATTGCTAGTATGAAAATGTTCCGGGATGTAATGTAAAATAAAAACTACAGGAGAAAATGATTTTATTTTCTTAAATTTTGAAAATGTTTTTCTTTCTCAGTCGTTTGTATGCAGATTTCTATTGTTAAACGTCTATGAATGCAGTGTCTTTTGGGACCTCAGGCGAATGCAGAATATTTTCAAGACAAAGTCAACCTCAAACACAAAAGATGGGTGTGTTGGCTAAGTGCTTTGTGAGCCTGTGATTTAGTGCTAAAAATACCATTGCTCCTGTCTTCCACAAGGAATTGTACATAATTAACTTGTTCAGAACGAGCGAACCGGTCATTTCCATTTTACATTTCAGTAGACGCTCTATCCAGAGTGACTTACAGTAGTGAGTGCATACATTTTAATTTGAACTGGTCCCCCGTGGGAATGAAACCCACAACCCTGGAGTTGCAAGTGCCATGCTCGACCGACTGAGCCACACAGGACCATTAATTGGTCTATTGATATTGAATCCATAATGTTACATCTCAGAGAGTACCAACCCACCCACTGACAAGTCACATATGTACCTCACTACCCCACCCACCAACTGACAAGTCACAGATGTACCTCACTACCCCAAACACCCACTAGCAAGTCACAGACAAACCTCACTACCCAACACACCAACTGACGTCACAGACATACCTCACTACCCCACCCACCCAATCAAAAGTCAGGCACATGCCTCACTACCCCACCCTCTGACAAGTCATAGGCATACCTCACTACCCCACATACCCACTGACAAGTCACAGACATACCTCACAACCCCACCCACATACATACCCCACTACCTGCTACCTCACCCACTGACAAGTCACAAACATACCTCACTAACCCACCCACTCACTGCCAAATCACAGACTTACCTCACTACCCCACCAACCCACTGACAAGTCAGATACATACATCACTACCCCAGCCACTCAAAAGTCACAGACATAACTCAATACCCCACCAGCCCACTGAAAAGTCACAGACATAGCTCACTACCCAAACCACCCACTGACAAGTCAAAGACATACCTCACTACCCCACCCACCCACTTACAAGTCATAGACATAACTCAATACCCCACCCACCCACTGACATGTCAGATACATACATCACAACCCCAGCCACTCAAAAGTCACAGACATTCCTCACTACCCCACACACCCACTGACAAGTCACAGACATAGCTCACTTCCCCACCAGCCCACTGAAAAGTCACAGACCTACCTCACTACCCCACCCACCCACTGACAAGTCACAGACATAACTCAATACCCCACCCACCCACTTACAAGTCACAGACATAACTCAATACCCCACCCACAAACTGACAAGTCATAGGCATACCTCTCTACCACACCCATCCACTTACAAGTCACAGACATACCTCACTACCCCACCCACAAATTGACAAGTCACATATATACCTCTCTACCCCACACACCCACTGACAAGTCACATACATACAGTGGGGGAAAAAAGTATTTAGTCAGCCACCAATTGTGTAAGTTCTCCCACTTAAAAAGATGAGAGAGGCCTGTAATTTTCATCATAGGTACACGTCAACTATGACAGACAAAATCAGAAAAAATATTCCAGAAAATCACATTCTAGGATTTTTTATGAATTTATTAGCAAATTATGGTGGAAAATAAGTATTTGGTCAATAACAAAAGTTTCTCAATACTTTGTTATACACCCTTTGTTGGCAATGACACAGGTCAAACGTTTTCTGTAAGTCTTCACAAGGTTTTCACACACTGTTGCTGGTATTTTGGCCCATTCCTCCATGCAGATCTCCTCTAGAGCAGTGATGTTTTGGGGCTGTCGCTGGGCAACACGGACTTTCAACTCCCTCCAAAGATTTTCAATGGGGTTGAGATCTGGAGACTGGCTAGGCCACTCCAGGACCATGAAATGCTTCTTACGAAGCCACTCCTTCGTTGCCCGGGCGGTGTGTTTGGGATCATTGTCATGCTGAAAGACCCAACCACGTTTCATCTTCAATGCCCTTGCTGATGGAAGGAGGTTTTCACTCACAATCTCACGATACATGGCCCCATTCATTCTTTCCTTTACACGGATCAATCGTCCTGGTCCCTTTGCAGAAAAACAGCCCCAAAGCATGATGTTTCCACCCCCATGCTTCACAGTAGGTATGGTGTTCTTTGGATGCAACTCAGCATTCTTTGTCCTCCAAACACGACAAGTTGAGTTTTTACCAAAAAGTTATATTTTGGTTTCATCTGACCATTGGACATTCTCCCAATCCTCTTCTGGATCATCCAAATGCACTCTAGCAAACTTCAGACGGGCCTGGACTTACTGGCTTAAGCAGGGGGACACGTCTGGCACTGCAGGATTTGAGTCCCTGGCAGCGTAGTATGTTACTGATGGTAGGCTTTGTTACTTTGGTCCCAGCTCTCTGCAGGTCATTCACTAGGTCCCCCCGTGTGGTTCTGGGACTTTTTCTCACCGTTCTTGTGAACATTTTGACCCCACAGGGTGAGATCTTGCGTGGAGCCCCAGATCGAGGGAGATTATCAGTGGTCTTGTATGTCTTCCATTTCCTAATAACTGCTCCCACAGTTGATTTCTTCAAACCAAGCTGCTTACCTATTGCAGATTCAGTCTTCCCAGCCTGGTGCAGGTCTACAATTTTGTTTCTGGTGTCCTTTGACAGCTCTTTGGTCTTGGCCATAGTGGAGTTTGGAGTGTGACTGTTTGAGGTTGTGGACAGGTGTCTTTTATACTGATAACAAGTTCAAACAGGTGCCATTAATACAGGTAACGAGTGGAGGACAGAGGAGCCTCTTAAAGAAGAAGTTACAGGTCTGTGAGAGCCAGAAATCTTGCTTGTTTGTAGGTGACGAAATACTTATTTTCCACCATAATTTGCAAATAAATTCATGAAAAATCCTACAATGTGATTTTCTGGAGAAAAAAAATCTCTATTTGTCTGTCATAGTTGACGTGTACCTATGATGAAAATTACAGGCCTCTCTCATCTTTTTAAGTGGGAGAACTTTTTTTCCCCACTGTACCTACCTCACTACCCCACACACCCACTGACAAGTCAGATACCTACCTCACTACCCCACCCACCCATTGGCATCAGACAACCCTCCATAATAACATTCCACCACACAACAGATAGTGTCTAGAGAAACAAGGTATTTCCCACTGCAGTCAGCATTCTCATGGGAATAATCACACACCTACACTCCAAATGCTACCACTGTAGAGATTAAAGGGGGGGATTTTGGGATCCTCAGTGAGCGTGTTTGTCATTATCTGCAACATTGAAAGGGTCTTACACACACACAGGCATCTCTCTGAAAGCAGCTAACACATTTTACATTTACATTTTAGTCATTTAGCAGACGCTCTTATCCAGAGCGACTTACAGTTAGTGAATACATATTTTTTTTATACTGGCCCCCCGTGGGAAACGAACCCACAACCCTGGCGTTGCAAACGCCATGCTCTATCAACTGAGCTACATCCCTGCCGGCCATTCCCTCCCCTACCCTGGACGACGCTGGGCCAATTGTGCGCCGCCCATGAGTCTCCCGGTCGCGGCCGGCTGCGACAGAGCCTGGATACAAACCAGGATCTAGTGGCAGTTAGCACTGCGATGCAGTACCTTAGACCACTGCGCCACTCAGGAGTTCACACCACACCTTGTTGGTCCAATCCTCTTCTCTGCTCTGTCGGTCTGTGGCAAGCGTATAAGCCATTTTGGATGGTGTGTGTATTTAGAAGTTGTGTGTATTTAGAAGGTGTGTGCATTTAGAAGGTTTGTGTATTTACAAGATGTGTGGATTTAGAAGGTGTGTGTATTTAGAAGGTGTGTGCATTTAGAAGGTGTGTGCATTTAGAAGGTGTGTGCATTTAGAAGGTGTGTGTGCATGTGTCTGTGTATCTGCCTGAGAGCTGGCCTTCCAGGAACAACAATGAGTCCGGAGCCTGAAAAACACACACACACACACACACACACACACATACACACTAGCTACCCCAGTAAGCAAAATTATTTTAGACTTCATTTTCCGGATTTCAAACATTTCCGGGCAAGAGAGGTCCATTTAAAATGTATTCTTTTCTTCCCTTGCCCTGCAAGTGTCAACTCGTCAGACGTCATGATACGTCATCAGAAGTGTCCACTTCATTTGAGGGCTGAGGGGAGAGGGTGTGTCTTTTAAGTGTTTGGAATGCAGCCCATGACTCTTGACTGCCCGGTGTGGCGGTAATACGGTCACCGCAACAGCCCTAGTTGAGATTTGGTCCGGTCCCCGGGCGCCGATGACGTGGACGTCGATTAAGGAGGCCCCCCCGCACCTCTCTGATTCAGAAGGGTTAAATGTGGAAGACACATTTACGTTGAATGCTTTCAGTTGTACAACTGACTAGGTATCCCCCATTCCCCTTTCCTCAACAGCATGTCCGTTGTTAGAGAAAGGACAACAGTATGACTCAATAGCATATCACTGAGTTCAAACTGTGTTTTCACACCAGTCAATAAGCATTGATGAAAGGGAGTGTAATTCAGGGAGTGTCATTAATTAGTAATCAATAAAGATGTAAATATTGAATAGAATAGTGGTCGATACAACACCATGTAGTTATGGTGAGTGATTACGATCGATCAAGACACATCAAGACTCCTCCCCCCCCCCCGCCCTCTGTCTCCATCCACCCTCCCCCCCCGACCTCCGTCTCCCTCCACCCCCGCCCTCCGTCTCCCTCCACCCCCGCCCTCCGGCTCCCTCCAACCCCTGCCCACTGAGGTCAAAAGAAGAAGTGATGTACAACTGCCCAACCTCTGGAATGAGAAACAACGCAAATCAGTGTGTGTTTGTGTGTGTGTGTGTGTGTGTGTGTGTGTGTGTTTGTGTTTGTGTGTGTGTGCATTTATTGTCCGTGTGCGTGCGTGTTCTTGCGTGCATTTGCGTTCGTGAGCGCGTGCGTGTGTGTGTTTTTGTGTGTAAATGTCCCTCATCTCACTAACTTTTTATTCCATTTGCCGGTGTATTGTTATGCATGAGAGATCAGCTCATGACTTGTTTGTCAGAACTCCAGCTAGGAAAACGTTTTGTCATAACGTGTGTTTTTTAGAACTGCTGGAGGCAAAGAGCTTCAGCTGGGCTGTAGAATTTAATTTAGCCTACGTGACTTTATGACTCAAGGCATTTTAGAGAAATAGCACGATGAGAGAACAGGTTTTGGCTTTGGACGAGACCTCGTGAAATTATAATTCGGAGTTGGAATGTAAATGAGCTATGGATAGAAGCCAATAGCATTTGTAGTGAGTGAGATATGACAGACCATCTAACACAATATGTTAAGGACTGACTATCTATCAGGATATGAGAAGGACTGACCATCTAACAGAATATATTAAGGACTGACTATCTATCAGGATATGAGAAGGACTGACCATCTAACAGAATATATTAAGGACTGACTATCTATCAGGATATGAGAAGGACTGACCATCTAACAGAATATATTAAGGACTGACTATCTATCAGGATATGAGAAGGACTGACCATCTAACAGAATATATTAAGGACTGACTATCTATCAGGATATGAGTTATTACTGACAATCTAACAGAATATGTTAAGGACTGACTATCAGGATATGAGAAGGACTGACCATCTAACATAATATATTAAGGACTGACTATCTATCAGGATATGAGTTATTACTGACAATCTAACAGAATATGTTAAGGACTGACTATCTATCAGGATATGAGATATGACTGACTATCTAACAGAATATGTTAAGGACTGACTATCTATCAGGATATGAGATATGACTGACTATCTAACAGAATATGTTAAGGACTGACTATCTATCAGGATATGAGAAGGACTGGTCATCTAACAGAATATGTTAAGGACTGACTATCTATCAGGATATGAGATATGACAGACCATCTAACAGAATATGTTAAGGACTGACTATCTATCAGGATATGAGAAGGACTGATCATCTAACAGAATATGTTAAGGACTGACTATCTATCAGGATATGAGATATGACAGACCATCTAACAGAATATGTTAAGGACTGACTATCTATCAGGATATGAGATATTACTGACCATCTAACAGAATATGTTAAGGACTGACTATCTATCAGGATATGAGATATTACTGACCATCTAACAGAATATGTTAAGGACTGACTATCTATCAGGATATGAGAAGGACTGGTCATCTAACAGAATATGTTAAGGACTGACTATCTATCAGGATATGAGATATGACTGACTATCTAACAGAATATGTTAAGGACTGACTATCTATCAGGATATGAGATATGACTGACTATCTAACAGAATATGTTAAGGACTGACTATCTATCAGTATATGTGAAGGACTGACCATCATGGTCTGACAGTAAAAGTTTAACACCAGCAATGACCATCTGACCATCTCACACACACAAACACACATATCTTTGTTTTACTATACTGATGAGGACTTTTTGTGGACACAATTGATTCCCATTCAAAATATTATTTTCCCTAAATCCTAACCCTAACCCTTACCCTAACCCTTACCCTAACCTTAACACTAACCCAAACCTTAACACTAACCCAAACCCTAACCCTAACCCTTACCCTAACCTTAACACTAACCCAAACCCTAACCCTAACCCTTACCCTAACCTTAACACTAACCCTAAAATGACCTATAACTCCTAACCCCTAACCCTAATTCTAACCCTAACCCTAATTGTAAACCTAAACCTACCCCTAACCCTAATTCTAGCTTTAACCCTAATTGTAAACCTAAACCTACCCCAACCCTAATTCTAGCCCTAACCCTAATTGTAAACCTAAACCTACCCCTAACTCCTAACCCTAAACCCTTACTATAATTCTAAACCTAACCCCAAACCTAACCCCTAAGCCTAAAATAGCCGTTTTCCCCGTGAGGACCAGCAACATGTCCTCACATGTCAGCATTCTCCTTGACAAGGCTGTCGGCCCATAGGCCTGTTAAGATTTTTGAAATGATTTTTGTGCAATTTCTCTGTCGTCGTAATAATCTATCATTAGCCTTTGGCTGATCAGTGAACAACGGCTGCCCCCACCCTGCCAAGATGGGCCGGCCCTTTTTTCTGATAGGTTGAGCTGAGGTCACGCAAACTCACATTCAAGACCCGCTGCGACTCTCTGCCAGCCAAGATCACGGATGTTAAAAAACTGAACGGTGGAAAATAGAGAGAGCAAAAAAAGACTATTGAGGCCGACGCTGCCAGTGGTGAAAAAACGAACCAATAGTCAAACTTGAGTAAAAGTAAAGATACCTTAATAGAAAATGACTCAAAGTGAAAGTCTAAAAGTATCTGTTTTTCTCTCAACCGTTGACAGGCCAGGGCTGCAGAGCATCTGTTGAGACTGTCAGGGTCTATCCAGTGGGCTGTAACACCAATGAAGCTCTGTCTTCTTGCAGACCAGCAGTCTGTGGTGGCGGTGATGTGGTCAACTCCTCTCATGGCCTCAGTCACCTTCTTCTTCATTTCCGTGGAGGCTTCATCAATCCTGGAGCGCAGTGTGGGCCTTGATAAGATCTTTGAGTTAGGCTGCAGATCCTGGAGCGCAGTGTGGGCCTTGATAAGATCTTTGAGTTGGGCTGCAGATCCTGGAGCGCAGTGTGGGCCTTGATAAGATCTTTGAGTTGGGCTGCAGATCCTGGAGCGCAGTGTGGGCCTTGATAAGATCTTTGAGTTGGGCTGCAGATCCTGGACAAACTCTCTGAACGGTTCTTGTTCTACAACAGCGAATGTTTGGAGCCCCTGGACCACATACTTCACCACAGCTTTGTCCATGGATTCTTTAGACACTGTCTTCAGTAATGTGCTCTGCTTGATGGTGGAGGGAGTCTTAGGGGCATGTTTTCTCTTCAGTGTGTTTGCCGTCAGTTCTCCATACTTTTTAAGATGGCGTACATGCTTTCTCTTCAGTTCTCCATACTTCTTAAGATGGTGTACATGCTTTCTCTTCAGTTCTCCATACTTCTTAAGATGATTTCTCTGAAATAAGAAGAAAAGGAAAAGAGAAAGACTATTACTTAGCAACATAACTACCATCACCAAATACTTAAGGTATAGGATCCTAATTTTAAAGCTATAAACAACATTAGTTAAGTGAGAGTTTGTGACCACCATTTAATTTTACAATGAGAAAAAAATATGTTAATTGATCTAGCTAGTAGGTTATGTCAATAACTTAAGTCTACAGTAATTAGCTAGGTAAGAACAACTTTATCAACTAACACAATGAATAAAATGGCTAGTTAATACCCGAAAGCTAACATTAGTTCACTAACTAGCTTGACCTGGTGTTTAGAGAAAAGGTATTTGGCAAGACTAACGTTAGCTGACTAAAATGTGGCCAGATTCGGAAACTACTAGTTAGCTAGCTTGTTAACAAGCTAGCTAGTTAGCTCGTGTCAGTTTAGTTAGATTGCGTTAGCTAACAAATATGTCGAATCTGGGCACATTTTTGCCAGCTAAAGTAGGTAGCTACTAGCTAGTGAACTATTTAGGTGTATAGGATTAGCTAGCATCAACTAACATCGCTTGTTGCATTAGCAAATGTGGGCTAGGTAGGTTTGATAATGTTAGCTAGCATGCTAATTAGCATGCTAACGTTATTCTAGCTAGCAAGCTAACAGTAGGCTTACCTCAATGTGTTCTTTTAGGTTTGAAGGCGAGTTCTTGAATGCTAGTATTTCCTGAACTTTTGGTAAACATAACAGACATTTCATTCGGCAGGATAAATCCTTCATTCCGAAAAATAAAACATTTATTTTAGATACAGCCAAGGAGTGTTCGTCTTCATCAGGAGGCGGTGGTAGTTCGATGTCGGACATGATTGTGCGATTTCGGACACGCTTGGGCAAAGTGCTACTGAGTGGATGAATGTTTTGCAAGTGACAGGTGGTTGGGGTTTGCACTTCAGGACCCTTGGATTTGCCCAAACTGATGAGGATTGGATCAACTCTGCAACACTTTTTGTTTTATTCTACTTTTTTATTTAAAATAAATGCACTGTTGGTTAAGGGCTGTAAGTAAGCATTTCACTGTAATGTCTGCACCTGTTGTATTCGGCGCATGTGGCCAATACAATTTGATTTGATTTGATTTGATGTCGTTACCTGCTGCATTGCAAAACAAGTTCACCCATGAGTGTGCCGACTTGCGGATGTTGCTTGCATCTTTTTTCCAACATGATTCGTTTTTTTCTTCCAGCTTCAGATTGATTTGATTTTGTAGCGAAGGTGTCAGGGGAAATGTACCAGATTAAAAGTATACTTTTTTATATTTTTTACGGAGTGAAGTAAAAGTAAAAGTCGACAGAAATATAAATAGTAAAGTAAAGTACAGATACCATAAAAAAAATACTTAAGTACAGTAACAAAGTATTTCTACTTCGTTACTTTACAAAACTGGACGCTGCTAAATGTCAAATTAACCCACTTACAGTATTTTCTAAAAGATTGGGTTCTGCTGGTCCGAGTGCTGTGAGAAATGACGCAAGGCTTAGAAAAAAATGTGCAGTGGAGGTAGGAAGGAAATAGATAGAGACACACTGACACCTTTTCTCTTCGTATACTGTCCATAACACTATTATATATTTATATTCCACACTCTGACATTGCTCATTCTGATGTTTCTTAATATATTTCTATAAACATAAGCATTTTGCTGCACCTGCTATAACATCTGCAAATCTGTGTACGCGACCAATACACTTTTATTTAGTTTTAGCTGATGAGTGTGCTAGCTGGCTCTAGCGTGCTAGCTGGCTCTAGGGTGCTAGCTAGCCCTAGGGTGCTAGCTGGCTCTAGTGTGCTAGCTAGCCCTAGGGTGCTAGCTGGCTCTAGGGTGCTAGCTAGCCCTAGGGTGCTAGCTGGATCTAGTGTGCTAGCTAGCCCTAGGGTGCTAGCTGGCTCTAGTGTGCTAGCGACCAATAAACTTTTATTTAGTTTTAGCTGATGAGTGTGCTAGCTGGCTCTAGCGTGCTAGCTGGCTCTAGGGTGCTAGCTAGCCCTAGGGTGCTAGCTGGCTCTAGTGTGCTAGCTAGCCCTAGGGTGCTAGCTGGCTCTAGTGTGCTAGCTAGCCCTAGGGTGATAGCTGGCTCTAGTGTGCTAGCTAGCCCTAGGGTGCTAGCTGGCTCTAGTGCGCTAGCTGGCTCTACTGTGCTAGCTGGCTCTAGTGTGCTAGCTAGCTCTAGGGTGCTAAATAGCTCTAGTGTGCTAGCTAGCTCTAGCGTCCTAGCTGGCTCTAGTGTGCTAGCTAGCCAGTGTGTTTACAGTTAGGCTACATTACATTTTATGAGAAAAAAGCTATTTGTGTATCTTAGTTTTCTATTGATTAGGCTACTACTAGGCCACTGTAGAATATTAGGAGTGGATATGTAAGCCACATTATGGATACAAATACTACAATAACAAGTTAAAGAGACATAACAAAGCATTAACCTGTTTTGTGTTTATTCTGCTGGAAAAAAGTATTTTTTAATCCACAGTGGCTGGTTCACCAAAAAGTTAATTTCAACAGGGAGGCAAACCAAAGAGCTAGAGCAGAAGCACACTTATAGAGGTGAGTTGTGTCTCCAGACAGAGGAACAGTTATAGTAGTGAGTTGTATCTCCAGACAGAGACACAGTTATAGTGGTGAGTTGGGTCTCCAGACAGAGGAACAGTTATAGTGGTGAGTTGTATCTCCAGACAGAGGAACAGTTATAGAGGTGAGTTGTATCTCCAGACAGAGGAACAGTTATAGAGGTGAGTTGTATCTCCAGACAGAGGAACAGTTATAGTGGTGAGTTGTATCTCCAGACAGAGGAACAGTTATAGTGGTGAGTTGTATCTCCAGACAGAGGAACAGTTATAGTGGTGAGTTGTGTCTCCAGACAGAGGAACAGTTATAGAGGTGAGTTGTATCTCCAGACAGAGGAACAGTTATAGTGGTGAGTTGTGTCTCCAGACAGAGGAACAGTTATAGTGGTGAGTTGTATCTCCAGACAGAGGAACAGTTATAGTGGTGAGTTGTGTCTCCAGACAGAGGAACAGTTATAGAGGTGAGTTGTATCTCCAGACAGAGGAACAGTTATAGTGGTGAGTTGTATCTCCAGACAGAGGAACAGTTATAGTGGTGAGTTGTATCTCCAGACAGAGGAACAGTTATAGTGGTGAGTTGTGTCTCCAGACAGAGGAACAGTTATAGAGGTGAGTTGTATCTCCAGACAGAGGAACAGTTATAGTGATGAGCTGTATCTCCAGACAGAGGAACAGTTATAGTGGTGAGTTGTATCTCCAGACAGAGGAACAGTTATAGTGATGAGTTGTATCTCCAGACAGAGGAACAGTTATAGAGGTGAGTTGTATCTCCAGACAGAGGAACAGTTATAGAGGTGAGTTGTATCTCCAAACAGAGACACAGTTATAGAGGTGAGTTGTATCTCCAGACAGAGACACAGTTATAGTGGTGAGGTGTATCTCCAGTGTTGTTTGCTTTAAACATGAGCTGGTTAAAAAGAAGAAGGAGGACCATGTCACTGAAATGTTTGAGAGGGGCTATACTGCCTACAGTATATGTTATGTGTCAGTAGTTATACTGCCTGTGTATCTGAGGGGTATGTGTGTGTTTGTGGAGACATAAACTGAGAATAAATATACAGTAAGATCTTCCACCCAGAGCTCCATCCTCATTGGTTGCTGCAGCATCTTCATGGAATGCTTCCAACCATACTTTATTTTGTGATATTAGCCTACCCTGTGACCCTCTCCTGTAACAGACAGTGAATAATGCATGCTGGGTATTATGGTAAAAACCGTTCCTCTCTGTCCAGGGCATCCCAAATGGCACCCCATTCCATTAATAGTGCACTACTTTTGATCCTGGTCTAAAGTAGTACACTATGTAGGGAATAGGGTGCGATTTGGGACACAGCCTAGGTGCCTCTACTGGGAGGCTACACAGCACTGGGGCGAGTCTAAAGGAATGTAAAGGACCTAGCCGCTCCTCTCCGCCCATCGCCCTGCATCTCCCCGTCCCGCCCTGAGAGGGCTTGCTTAGCACGGTAACACTGTAAGGCTTTCATGCTTTCTTTATATCCTCAGCTTTTATCCCATCTTGGACACACAGGCTTTCAGGGATGGAATTATGGGAGGGAGGGAGGGAGGGAGGGAGGGAGGGAGGGAGGGAGGGAGGGAGGGCGGTATGGAGTGAGGGATGGAGTGAGGGATGGAGTGAGGGAGGGGGGAGGGAGGGAGGGAGGGAGGGAGTGAGTGAGGGATGAAAAGAAAGACAGGAGAGAGATAGACCTGAAAGAGACAATCTTCGCCCCAAACACCTCTGTAAAGATCTATTTATCAATTGAGGGAGAGCAGAGCAAAACGAATGCACAGGCATACACACACACACACATACACACACACACACACACACACACACACACACACACACACACACACACACACACACACACACACACACACACACACACACACACACACACACACACACACACACACACACACACACACACACACACACACACACACACATAGTGAATAGGGAAGGAAACACTATGATGAGATAGTCCAAAGGAGTATTCATGCATCTACAGCAGTCAGCATTTAGCAGTCAGCAGTCAGCAGTCAGCAGTCAGCAGTCAGCAGTCAGCAGTCAGCAACGTGAATAGAAGGTGATAAGACGTAGTGGTGAGTTGGTTTTAGCAATACAAAATCAATAGAATCATGCAGGCTAGCACTTCCCAAAGTAGATACTGAAATGATGTCATACTGATCCACATAGAAAGGACTTTGGCTGTCTTTGGGTGTGCCCCATAATGGCAAACTATGCACTATAATGTCTCTGATTTAGTCATATCACTCTTTCTGGGAAAACATATAAACACTGCATTTCATAAGCCAAACATTCCAACAATCTCTCACAGATTCACTGCAGAATCCGCCGTTTGTCCATAAACGTAACATTTCTAGTGTTATGTTTCGGGATTTGATTTAAAGTTAAGGGTTAAGGTTTGGGATAGGGTAAAAAAAACATACAAATAAAGTGCCTTGCGTTGGGATTGATTCAACACACAACCCTCAGAGCCAAAGGTCGCTGCTCACGCACATCTGCCACCCCTGTCCACCACCCCTGTCCACCACCCCTGTCCGCCACCCCTGTCCACCACCCCTGTCCGCCACCCCTGTCCACCACCCCTGTCCGCCACCCCTGTCCGCCACCCCTGTCCACCACCCCTGTCCGCCACCCCTGTCCACCACCCCTGTCCGCCACCCCTGTCCACCACCCCGTCCACCACCCCTGTCCGCCACCCCTGTCCACCACCCCTGTCCACCACCCCTGTCCACCACCCCTGTCCGCCACCCCTGTCCACCACCCCTGTCCGCCACCCCTGTCCACCACCCCTGTCCGCCACCCCTGTCCGCCACCCCTGTCCGCCACCCCTGTCCGCCACCCCTGTCCACCACGCCCCAGCAAAACCCAAGCCTACTAGATGGTAATAGTGCTCACTGTTGCCCCTAGTGGCCGGGTTTTTGAAGACATCTCCCGATGTCCTGAGGACCTTGACGGACGTCGAATTTGGAAGTGGATCTTGAGAGACCTGGCTGAGCATGCAAAACCCTTTAGCAATATGTGTGGTAATGAACAGTGAAGCAACTAACATCAACACGCCTCATTATGGCTGTGAATTTGCTGTTGATGCTACAAGGGACAGAGAGAATTAGAGATAAGAACAAACTTGAACATGAGGACGTTAATAGGAACCCAGCCCCAAAATACAACCAGTTAACATGCAGACCAGTTAACATGCAGACCTGATCTCTGCTAGTGTGTACATTGGGCTACACACACAAACACAAAGGCTTAAGCAGATACGCACACAGATACATGTAGGCAGACACATGCACAAAGACATTCAGATGAGTCTGTCGCCTGTTGGACACCAACCATCATGTTTTGATAGAAAAAGTAATCCTCTTTCTCTCTCAGTGGTCAAAAGTAGCCTCTGTCAGGCCTGTTGATGGAATTCAAAGAAGCCATTCAAGACAAGAAAATGAGATATAAAATGAGAGGGAGAAATAGAAAGGGTTTAGAGTTTTACCTGTTTAGAGTTTTACCTGTTTAGAGTTTTACCTGCGAGCGTCGAAAGAAGGCTTGCCAGTCCTGAGGAAATGGAAATCAGCTTCAAAGTCCCCCAACATGTAGACACACACTTCCCCCAGTATGTACACACACACACACACACACACACACACACACTCACACACACACACACACACACACACACACACACACACACACACACACACACACTTCCCCCAGCATATAGACACACACTTCCCCCAGTATGTACACACACACACTTCCCCCAGTATGTACACACACACACACACACACACACACACTTCCCCCAGCATATAGACACACACTTCCCCCAGTATGTACACACACACACTTCCCCCAGTATGTACACACACACACACACACACACACACACACTTCCCCCAGCATGTAGACACACATTTCCCCCAGTATGTACACACACACACACACTTCCCCCAGTATGTACACACACACACACTTCCCCCAGTATGTACACACACACAAACACACACTTCCCCCAGTATGTACATTTACGTTTACATTTACGTCATTTAGCAGACGCTCTTATCCAGAGTGACTTACAAATAGGTGCATTCACCTTATAGCCAGTGGGATAACCACTTTACAATGTTATTTTAATTTTAATTTAAAAAAAAAAAAAATGTTGGGGGGGGGGTGGGTTGGGGTAAGGGGGGGCTAGAAGGATTACTTTATCCTATCCCAGGTATTCCTTAAAGAGGTGGGGTTTCAAATGTCTCCGGAAGGTGGTGAGTGACTCCGCTGTCCTGGCGTCGTGAGGGAGCTTGTTCCGACATTGGGGTGCCAGAGCAGCGAACAGTTTTGACTGGGCTGAGCGGGAACTATGCTTCCGCAGAGGTAGGGGAGCCAGCAGGCCAGAGGTGGATGAACGCAATGCCCTCGTTTGGGTGTAGGGACTGATCAGAGCCTGAAGGTACAGAGGTGCATTTCCCCTCACAGCTCCGTAGGCAAGCACCATGGTCTTGTAGCAGATGCGAGCTTCAACTGGAAGCCAGTGGAGTGTGCGGAGGAGCGGGGTGACGTGAGAGAACTTGGGAAGGTTGAACACCAGACGGGCTGCGGCATTCTGGATGAGTTGTAGGGGTTTAATGGCACAGGCAGGGAGCCCAGCCAACAGCGAGTTGCAGTAATCCAGACGGAAGATGACAAGTGCCTGGATTAGGACCTGTGCCGCTTCCTGTGTAAGGCAGGGTCGTACTCTCCGAATGTTGTAGAGCATGAACCTACAGGATCGGGTCACCGCCTTGATGTTAGCGGAGAACGACAGGGTGTTGTCCAGGGTCACGCCAAGGCTCTTCGCACTCTGGGAGGAGGACACAACGGAGTTGTCAACCGTGATGGCGAGATCATGGAACAGGCAGTCCTTCCCCGGGAGGAAGAGCAGCTCCGTCTTGCCAAGGTTCAGCTTGAGGTGGTGATCCGTCATCCATACTGATATGTCTGCCAGACATGCAGAGATGCGATTCGCCACCTGGTTATCAGAAGGGGGAAAGGAGAAGATTAGTTGTGTGTCGTCAGCGTAGCAATGATAGGAGAGGCCATGTGAGGATATGACAGAGCCAAGTGACTTGGTGTATAGCGAGAATAGGAGAGGGCCTAGAACTGAGCCCTGGGGGACACCAGTGGTGAGAGCACGTGGTGCGGAGACAGCTTCTCGCCACTCCACTTGGTAGGAGCGACCGGTCAGGTAGGACGCAATCCAAGAGTGAGCCGCGCCGGAGATGCCCAGCTCGGAGAGGGTGGAGAGGAGGATCTGATGGTTCACAGTATCAAAGGCAGCAGACAGGTCTAGAAGGACAAGAGCAGAGGAGAGAGAGTTAGCTTTAGCAGTGCGGAGAGCCTCCGTGACACAGAGAAGAGCAGTCTCAGTTGAATGACCAGTCTTGAAACCTGACTGGTTTGGATCAAGAAGGTCATTCTGAGAGAGATAGCAAGAGAGTTGGCTAAAGACGGCACGCTCAATAGTTTTGGAGAGAAAAGAAAGAAGGGATACTGGTCTGTAGTTGTTGACATCAGAGGGATCGAGTGTTGGTTTTTTGAGAAGGGGTGCAACTCTCGCTCTCTTGAAGACGGAAGGGACATAGCCAGCGGTCAAGGATGAGTTGATCAGCGAGGTGAGGTAAGGGAGAAGGTCACCGGAGATGGTCTGGAGAAGAGAGGAGGGGATAGGGTCAAGAGGGCAGGTTGTTGGGCGGCCTGCCGTCACAAGTCGCAAGATTTTATCTGGAGAGAGAGGGGAGAAAGAAGTCAAAGCATAGGGTAGGGGCGGTGTGAGCAGGACCAGCAGTGTCATTTGACTTAACAAACGAGGATCGGATGTCGTCAACCTTCTTTTCAAAATGGTTGACGAAGTCATCCACAGAGAGGGAGGAGGGGGGGGGGGGGGGATTCAGTAGGGAGGAGAATGTGGCAAAGAGCTTCCTAGGGTTAGAGGCAGATGCTTGGAATTTAGAGTGGTAGAAAGTGGCCTTAGCAGCAGAAACAGATGAAGAAAATGTAGAGAGGAGGGAGTGAAAAGATGCCAGGTCCGCAGGGAGTCTAGTTTTCTTCCATTTCCGCTCAGCTGCCCGTAGCTCTGTTCTGTGAGCTCGCAATGAGTCATCAAGCCACGGAGCTGGAGGGGAGGACCGAGCCGGCCGGGAGGATAGGGGACATAGAGAGTCAAAGGATGCAGAAAGGGAGGAGAGGAGGGTTGAGGAGGCAGAATCAGGAGATTGGAGGGAGAAGGATTGAGCAGAGGGAAGAGATGATAGGATGGAAGAGGAGAGAGTAGCGGGAGAGAGAGAGCGAAGGTTGCGACGGCGCATTACCATCTGTGTAGGGGCAGAGTGAGTAGTGTTGGAGGAGAGGGAGAGAGAAAAGGATACAAAGTAGTGGTCGGAGACATGGAGGGGAGTTGCAGTGAGATTAGTAGAACAACAGCATCTAGTAAAGATGAGGTCAAGCGTATTGCCTGCCTTGTGAGTAGGGGGGGACGGTGAGAGGGTGAGGTCAAAAGAGGAGAGGAGTGGAAAGAAGGAGGCAGAGAGAAATGAGTCAAATGTAGACGTAGGGAGGTTGAAATCCCCCAGAACTGTGAGGGGTGAGCCATCCTCAGGAAAGGAACTTATCAAGGCGTCAAGCTCATTGATGAACTCTCCAAGGGAACCTGGAGGGCGATAGATGACACACACACACACACACACACTTCCCCCAGTATGTACACACACACACACACTTCCTCCAGTATGTAGACACACACACTTCCCCCAGTATGTACACACACACACACACTTCCCCCAGTATGTAGACACACACACACACACTTTCCCCAGTATGTACACACACACACTTCCCCCAGTATGTACACACACACACACACACACTTCCCCCAGCATGTAGACAGCCACAGCGTCTATCTAAAGCCCAGTTCAGATACAACAGCCGACATGAGATGAGATAAAACGAGCTAATTGCAGAATGTTGTGTTGTACAACAGCTGACTAAAGACGGGGCATTCAGATCAAGAAGAAGAGACATGCGTTTGAGACCGTTTCCATGGTAACGGTGCCTCTTTACAATGACGTGATGAAACTTTGAAACAAATTTGCAACTTGTTTTAGCAATGTGTTGTGGCAAACGAGTTTCATGAAATACTTGCACCAGAAACAGGGTGCACTTTGTGACTGGTCAGATAAATATCAGCAAGCTAGGCTAACTATGTGCAACAATAAAGCTAACTAGCGCTCTGCTTGGCTAGCTAACTAGCTGCTTGGCTGAACACAGAACATTAGCACACTGTTCTCTGATTGGCTAAATGGATCAGTCTCGTCGCAAGACTTTAGCTAAAGATTTGACATGTTGAATCTCAGAAACTCACAGCCTGCACTGGCCCCCGATAACAAGAGATGTTATAAAACTAGACTGTCCCGTCGCATCTTATGTATCTGAACTGGGCTTAACTCTCTGCCCAATAACAACAAATAATAACAAAGATAGCTAATAATGTAAGCATACTGTGTCCATAATAAGTATATAGGTTGTATGTTGGGAGCTTTTGGGAAAGAGCACAGTTAGAAAGATATGGCATTTAGAAGCAAACCGGATGGACATCATGAAAATGATCGGAGAGTTTGAGAGTAGAAGAGGTTCAGGAGCAAAAAAATTAATAAATATATATATATATATATATAGAATTATTGTAAAATTAACTCTGTCCATAAGGTGTAGATAGTAAGTATAGACCGGAAGTAGAGGCCTGGGCGTTGTTGTTCACTAATTTACTCCAAGTAGGGAAAGGATGGTGGGGTTGAAAAGTAATAAAGGGGAATATATATATAAAAAAATAAAAAAAACATGGGGGATTGGAAGTGATGCAGACAATTACATTGATAGAAGATACAATCTATCTGCAATATTAAGCTGATCCATCCCCCCCCAAAAAAAAAAAAAAAAAAAAAAAAAAAAAAATCTCTGCCCATCTGCCTGTAAAACAGAGGACGGTATTCAGAGCAAAACTTTCCCCAGTGCAGATAATTGTGTTTGTGTGTGTGTGTGTATGTGTGTGTGTGTGTGTGTGTGTGGTTAGACAGACTATTTAATGTTTATATACTGTAAAGATTGTATAGCTTATGTCTGCATATTATAAAATGCTATTCTAGTTTTGTTGCAGAATGTGCATCAATTTGAATATCAGCAAGAACTCTCATTGTGTTGCATTTTGGTCCTTCGAGCCGGATTGGGGAAAATACCTCTGAGATATGACTATTTTAAATCATGTGGAGAATAAGAAATGTCTGCCTCTGCAGAATCTATCTAGCCCAGCTAATGAGACCCCCCCCCCCCACACACACACACACACACACACAGACAGCTTACTCAACGGAAGCAGTAATGCAGTGGGTACACCAGCCATTAATTCTAACGATACATCTTTGTACCCATCCAGCTTACAGTGTGGTTTGGGACACCTCCTCCTCACCTCTCAGTTTTTATTTGTATTAGGCCTAGTTGTTTTTCCAGGCTGGTCACAAGAAAGGGCTGTCAATTTCGGACGTTTGAAAAGGTCCTGAGGACATCAATATATGCCTTCGTCGGTGCTTACCAAAAAAATCAATGGCACAGCACTGGGCTCGAACTCACAAGGCTCAGAGACAGAACGCTGCTAAGACCACTGCACAACATCAGTAAATAATTGTCTAGCAAGCAGGGAGAGTACTTGATGATACTTAAATCATTACTATATTAACAACGTGACGTTTTCTATCATAAAATCACAATTATCCAAACCATTAAGTTAGAGCTAGCACCTTTTCAATTCACTGGTAGAATCGGGAAGTTTCGACTCCCTGTGTATTCGTCTGCGCTTAGTGAACCACAAAGTCCGGGCATTCATAGCGAAGGGATGATACCGCCCGCTAGGTAGAGGAGGTCCACAAACAGATAATGGCGACCAACACACAGTATTCTCAGAACTTCTGTAGGCAAGATTGTTTTGAAAATGTTTGTTTTTCACTAATGTTTGTCATCATGCCCGTTGTGGTGTTCTGTGCCTGGCTGTGCTAATTACAAACAAGTGTGAAAATGTGTTGCCTTTCACCATTTTAACTACCAGAGATTAAACGCGATTCTGCTAGTGGCTTGCGGCTATCAAGAATGACGCAGTGACCAAAGATTATCAGAGGGATTTTCAAGCTGAACTGATGGGGAATCCATTTCGACGACAGCTGAGAAGTGATTCGATACCATCGATTTCGTTACTTCACAACAAAACTGAAAATTCTCAATCAGAGGTAACCTAATGTTAGCTTGCTAGCTAACGTTACAGTCCTGTATTGAACTCTGAAAGTCATCAGCTAAATCATATAGCTATCTTTTGGTATACACACTGTCAATCAATTTCGCTTCTGCAATGGTAGTCACTGCGAGACTGGTAGCTATCTTCAGCAGAGTAAACATGTTTGTTTGTTTGTTCTATCTTTGACTGTGTTAGCTAACGTAAGCTAGCAAATGTTACTCTTATTTGGTATCTCAATTTGGTAGCCATTTATTCCACCTGGAAAACACTAAAAATATAATTGTCGATATAGCTAACTCACTCTCTGTTTGTGTGTTGGTAGCTATGATGAATGTGTATAAATCATCTATGGTTGGTTGGTTGTTTCTCAGCCAGTCTCCGCTGGTTTGCAATCGTGCTGCCAATTTAGTGACACTAGTTAGCTAACAACAAGCTGACTTTATTGAAATGTTAGGTATGCTTAGCTAGCCAGTCTAATAGAGATCAATACAATTAGTGGGGTGGTTAAATTGTGTATTGTGGTGTGTTTTGTTGTATGTGGTACAGAATCTGCTTCCAACACCTAGCTCTGCACAAGGTGAAGGTAAGTTGGCCAAAATATTTACAAGCTGATGGCTAAGATTTACAGTAAGCATGGTATAAACAGGTTACAGGTGGTTAAATATAGTGTGAGGCCTGCAGAGAACCTTCCAGACCATGTCATCAATTTTTGTCTACCCCTTCTTCTCTTTTTAACTTTTCTTTTTGTAAAACTCAGGTTGTCTGGAGTCATTCCACAGTGCCCTGCTGATAAATACCCCAAAGCGGCGGCATTTTGGGGTACACAAGCATGAGGGAGGGGACACGCCTTGCGGTTATGGAGCGCAACAGGATTGTGGGACAGAAACCAGCAAGGGACAGTGAAAGGTATAAAATCAAGACTACAACAGTAATGACACAACCACCACATTATTCTCTCTGCAGATTCTCAAAACACAATACAAAGACACGTCTACAAAAAATCCCCTGCAAAGGGCTCCTATTGACAAGAATGATCTGTCAAAGTCAATGGGCTGGGGGAGGTTTACAGACAGTACTTTGAGATGAAGAAGGGTTTTTTGGTTGTGCAGGGTTGTGCTTAGACAGTAAATGTATTGTTGTGTTGGTGCCATTTCTCCTCAATCTCCCATACACAACAATTCATAATGTGTAAGAACTAACTTCCTAAGACCTTCTTTAGCCCCCCGCAGCCCATTCACTTTGTGGACTGAACTTTCCACTCAAAGCAGCTCCCAATATCCCCTCATTGTCTCTAAACAATATACTAGCCGGTCCCATTCGGTTGATACCTTTAACAACAAAGGCATGTTGCCCTACGTCTCTTCCACAAAAAGTGTAAAGTGCTAACACCACAACCATGGTTAAACTCCAATATACTAATTGATTTTTTAAAAAACTTTTATTTTGACAAAATGTTTAAAAAAGGTATAATCTTCGTAAATGATATCATCGGTAGGACTGGTGGAATTATGTCGCACATGCAGCTAACAAAAACATATGGAAATGTCTGCTCTACCCAAGATTACAACCAAATAATTGCAGCATTACCGCAAAAATGGAAGAGGAAAGTAGAAGGGGGAAAAAGTAAGGAACTTGTCTGTCGGCCTTGCATTAAAGAACATAATTGGTTAAAGAAAACTGTGATAAATAAAAAAAAGTATACCAGTTTCATTTAAGGACCAAAGGACTGACAGCCGTCCCATATAGATTGCAAAATAGTTGGGAAGAGATTTTTGACGTACCGATCCCATGGCATAGTGTTTATGAACTGATACGCAAAACGACGGCGGATTCAAAACTTTGAATTTTTCAATTTAAATTATTATATAAAATTCTTGCTACCAATATAATGTTATTTATATGGGGGATACAATCTTCCCAGCTCTGCAGATTTTGCAGAGACAGAATCATTAGATAATTTGTTTTGGTACTGTCAATATGTAGCTTGTTTTTGGACACAGGTCCAGGAATGGCTAAAGGATTGCAATATTTACTGGAGCTAACCCTGCAGATAGCATTACTGGGTGATCTGAAAAGTCATAGTCAATCGATCAATAATATAATAATACTTTTAGCAAAAAAATTTATTTTCAATATACAATCTGTAGAAACAATGAGAATAGAAAGGTTCAGAACTTTTGTAAAACATCACAGTACAGTTGAAAAATACATGGTGTGAAGAGATAGATGGGTGGTGTTGAATGGAGTTGAAGGATGGGACTAATAACAACTAACAACAACTAATAACAACAAGATAACTAATAAGATAAGCAGAATGGTTTATTTCAGCTTTTATTTATTTCAGCACATTCTCAGTGGGTCAGAAGTGTACATACACTCAATTAGTATTTGGTAGCATTGCCTTTAAATTGTTTCACTTGGGTCAAACGTTTCGGGTAGCCTTCTACAAGCTTCCCACAATAAGCTGGGTGAATTTTGGCCCATTCCTCCTGACAGAGCTGGTGTAACTGAGTCAGGTTTGTAGGCCTACTTGCTCGCACACACTTTTTCAGTTCTGCCCACACATCTTCTATAGGATTGAGGTTAGGGCTTTGTGATGGCCACTACAATACCTTGACTTTGTTGTCCTTAAGCCATTTTGCCACAACTTTGAAAGTATGCTTGGGGTCATTGTCCATTTGGAAGACCCATTTGTGACCAAGCTTTAACTTCCTGACTGATGTCTTGAGATGTTGCTTCAATATCTCCACATCATTTTCCTTCCTCATGATGCCATCTATTTTATGAAGTGCACCAGTCCCTCCTGCAGCAAAGCACCCCCACAGCATGATGCTGCCACCCCCGTGCTTCACGGTTGGGATGGTGTTCTTCGGCTTCCAAGCCCCCCTTTTTCCTCCAAACATAACGATGGTCATCACACCAGAGGACATTTCTCCAAAAAGTACTATCTTTGTCCCCATGTGCAGTTGAAAACCGTAGTCTGGCTTTTTTATGGCGGTTTTGGAGCAGTGGCTTCTTCCTTGCTGAGCGGCCTTTCAGGTTATGTCAATAAAGGACTCGTTTTACTGTAGATATAGATACCTTTGTACCTGTTTCCTCCAGCATCTTCACAAGGTCCTTTGCTGTTGTTCTGGGATTGATTTGCACTTTTCGCACCAAAGTACGTTCATCTCTAGGAGACAGAACGCGTCTCCTTCCTGAGCAGTATGACGGCTGCGTGGTCCCATGGTGTTTATACTTGCGTACTATTGTTTGTACAGATGAACGTGGTACCTTCAGGCGTTTGGAAATTGCTCCCAAGGATGAACCAGACTTGTGGAGGTCTACAATTTATTTTCTGAGGTCTTGGCTGATTTCTTTTGATTTTCCCATGATGTCAAGCAAAGAGGCACTGAGTTTTGAAGGTAGGCCTTGAAATACATCCACAGGTACACCTCCAAATGACTCAAATTATGTCAATTAGCCTATCAGAAGCTTGCCATGACATCATTTTCTGGAATTTTCCAAGCTGTTTAAAGGCACAGTCAATTTAGTGTATGTAAACTTCTGACCCACTGGAATTGTGATACAGTGAATTATAAGTGAAATAATCTGCTGTAAACAATTGTTGGAAACATTACTTGTGTCATGCACAATGTAGATGTCCTAACCGACTTGCCAAAACTATAGTTTGTTAACAAGAAATGTGTGGAGTGGTTGAAAAACTAGTTTTAATGACTCCAACCTAAGTGTATGTAAACTTCCAACTTCAACTGTAAATACAGTGAGGGGAAAAAGTATTTGATCCCCTGCTGATTTTGTACATTTGCCCACTGACAAAGAAATGATCAGTCTATAATTTTAATGGTAGGTTTATTTGAACAGTGAGAGACAGAATAACAACAAAAAAATGTCAAAAATGTTATAAATTGATTTGTATTTTAATGAGGGAAATAAGTATTTGACCCCTCTGCAAAACATGATTTAGTACTTGGTGGAAAAACCCTTGTTGGCAATCACAGAGGTTAGATGTTTCTTGTAGTTGGCCACCAGGTTTGCACACATCTCAGGAGGGATTTTTTCCCACTCCTCTTTGCAGATCTTCTCCAAGTCATTAAGGTTTCGAGGCTGATGTTTGTCAACTCGAACCTTCAGCTCCCTCCACAGATTTTCTATGGGATTAAGGTCTGGAGACTGGCTAGGCAACTCCAGGACCTTAATGTGCTTCTTCTTGAGCCACTCCTTTGTTGCCTTGGCCGTGTGTTTTGGGTCATTGTCATAGTGGAATACCCATCCACGACCCATTTTCAATGCCCTGGCTGAGGGAAGGAGGTTCTCACCCAAGATTTGACGGTATATGGCCCCGTCCATCGTCCCTTTGATGCAGTGAAGTTGTCCTTTCCCCTTAGCAGAAAAACACCCCCAAAGCATAATGTTTCCACCTCCATGTTTGACAGTGGGGATGGTGTTCTCGGGGTCATAGTCAGCATTCCTCCTCCTCCAAACACGGCGAGTTGAGTTGATGCCAAAGAGCTCAATTTTGGTCAAATCAATTCATAACATTTTTGACATGCGTTTTTCTGGATTTTTGTTGTTGTTATTCTGTCTCTCACTGTTCAAATAAACCTACCATTAAAATTATAGACTGATCATTTCTTTGTCAGTGGGCAAACTTACAAAATCAGCAGGGGATCAAATACTTTTTTCCCTCACTGTACCTTCTGCAAGAGGACGAAACAGTTGGTGGTTAAGAAGCCCTACACCACTTTCGGCAGAGTCTTATCCAGTTGGCCATTCACCACAGACAAGGACAAGCCCATCGCCATAAGCACAAAGAGTCTCTGCTTCCCCAGCCCACTATGCCGAAACCCAATTTCCAGTGTACCGAAGCTGGATAAAGGACTACGGCTGCGTTTACACAGGCAGACCAATTCTGATATTTTTTTCACTAATTTGAAGTATGAAAAATGTATGCACTCACTAATTGTAAGTCGCTCTGGATAAGAGCGTCTGCTAAATGACTCAAATGTAAATGTAAACTGTAATTTGGTCTGATACCATTCCACCTATTCCGCACCAAATCGAGGACGAAGACGCCATCGCTAAGGTTGGAAAAAATTATCTTTGCTCCACCTAACATCTTTGGTTAAATCACACTATCTGGTGAGGTCCTGGCGCCGACGAAGATGGCGGCCTCGCAACTAGCTCTTAGGAAACTTAGGTATTTTGTTTTTTTATTTATAATTTTTTACATTATTAGCTCAGAAAGTGTTTTGTATCATTACATACAGCCGGGAAAAACTGTTGGATATCAGAGCGGCGGTATCTCACCAGCATTACGACCAGGAATACAACTTTCCTGAAGCAGATCCTTTGTTTGTTTGGAATTTGAACTGATTCCAGCGGCTGAGCCAAAACATCGCCGGCGGAGGAGAGGCACTCGGAGCGGCCTGCAGGTCCGACTTAGGTTCACCACCCACCGCTTCTAAGTATACTACTCGCTAATGTTAAGTCTTTGGATAACAAAGTCGACGAGCTCAGGGCAAGGATTTCTTTCCAGAGAGACATCAGGGCCTGTAACATACTTTGTTTCACGGAAACATGGCTCTCTGGGGATATTCTGTCGAAATCGGTCCAGCCAGATGGGTTCTCGGTTCATCGCGCAGACAGAAATAAATATATTTCCGGGAAGCAGAAGGGCGGAGGTGTGTGTTTCATGATTAACGACTCATGGTGTAAATGTAGTAACTTACAAGTCCTTTTGTTCACCCGACCTAGAATACCTCACAATCAAATGCCGACCGTATTATCTCCCAAGATAATTTTCTTCGGTGATAGTCACGGCCGTGTATATCCCCCCTCAAGCCGATACCATGACGGCCCTCAAAGAACTTCACTGGAACCACATATTCACATATCCTGAGGCTGCATTTATTGTAAATGGGGATTTTAACAAAGCAAATTTGAGGACTAGGCTGCCAAAGTTCTATCAACATTATCATCATGACTGTAAGTCGCTTTGGATAAAAGCGTCTGCTAAATGGCATATTATTATTATTATATTATTAACATATCGACTGTTGTACTCGGGCTGCTAAAATCCTTGACCATTGCTATTCGAAATTCAGGGATGGTTATAAGGCCCTCCCCCGCCCTCCTTTCAGCAAACCTGACCACGACTCCATTTTGCTCCTCCCTTCCTATAGGCAGGAACTCAAACAGGAAGTACCCGTGCTGAGGACTATTCAACGCTGGTCTGACCAATCGGAATCCATGCTTCAAGATTGCTTTGATCACGCGGACTGGGATATGTTCCGGGTAGCTTGCGAAAATAATTTAGACGAATACACTGAAACGGTGACTGAGTTTATCAGGACGTGTATAGGAGATGTTGTGCCCAATGTGACTATTAAAACCTACCCTAACCAGAAACCGTGGATAGATGGCAGCATTAGCGCAAAACTGAAAGCGAGAACCACCGCATTTAACCATGGCAAGGTGACTGGGAATATGGCAGAATACAAACAGTGTAGCTACTCACTCCGCAAGGCAATTAAACTGGCAAAACATCAGTATAGAGACAAAGTGGAGTCGCAATTCAACGGCTCAGACACGAGACGTATGTGGCAGGGTATACAGACAATCACAGACTACAAAAGGAAAACCAGCCACGTCGAAGACGCTTTGAGGATAACACAGTGCCACCGACGTGGTCCACTACCAAGGACTGTGAGCTCTCCTTCTACGTGGCCAACGTGAGTAAGACATTTAAGCATGTTAACCCCCGCAAGGCTGCCGGCCCAGACGGCATCCCTAGCCGCGTCCTCAGAGCATGCGGTGACCAGCTGGCTGGTGTGTTTACAGACATATTCAATCTCCCTATCCGAGTCTGCTGTCCCCACATGCTTCAAGATGGCCACCATTGTTCCTGTACCCAAGAAAGCAAAGGTAACTGAACTAAATGACTATAGCCCCGTAGCACTCGCCTCTGTCATCATGAAGTGCTTTGAGATACTAGTCAAGGATCATATCACCTCTACCTTACCTGTCACACTAGACCCACTTCAATTTGCTTACCACCACAATAGATCCACAGACCATGCAATTGCCATCACACTGCACACTGCCCTATCCCATCTGGACAAGAGGAATACCTATGTAAGAATGCTGTTCATTGACTATAGCTCAGCATTCAACACCATAGGACCCTCCAAGCTCATCATTAAGCTCGAGGCCCTGGGTCTGAACCCCACCCTGTGCAACTGGGTCCTGGACTTCCTGACGGGCCGCCCCCAGGTGGTGAAGGTAGGAAACAACATCTCCACTTCGCTGATTTTCAACACTTGGGCCCCACAAGGGTGCGTGCTCAGCCCCCTTTTGTACTCCTTGTTCACCCATGACTGTGTGGCCAAGCACGCCTCCAACTCAATCATCATGTTTGCAGACGACACAACAATAGTAGGCTTGATTACCAACAATGACGAGACAGCCTACAGGGAGGAGGTGAGGGCTCTGGGAGTGTGGTGCCAGGAAAATAACCTCTCACTCAACGTCAACAAAACAAAGGAGATGATCGTGGACTTCAGGAAACAGCAGAGGGTGCACCCCCCTATCCACATCGACGGGACCGCAGTGGAGAAGGTGGAAAGCTTCAATTTCCTTGGCGTGCACATCACTGACAAACTGAAATGGTCCACCCACGCAGAAAGTGTGGTGAAGAAGGCGCAACAGAGCCTCTTCAACCTCAGGAGGCTGAATAAATTTGGCTTGGCACCTAAAACTCTCACAAACTTTTACAGATGCACAATTGAGAGAATCCTGTTGGGCTGTATCACCTCCCGCAACCGCAGGGCTCTCCAGAGGGTGGTGCGGTCTGCCGAACGCATTTCTGGTGACAAACTACCCGCCCTCCAGGACACCTACAGCACCCGATGTCACAGGAAGGCAAAAAAGATCATCAAGGACATCAACCACCAAGCCACTGCCTGTTCACCCCGCTATCATCCAAAAGGTGAGGTCAGTACAGGTGCATCAAAGCTGGGACCGAGAGAATGAAAAACAGCTTCTATCTCAAGGCCATCAGACTGTTAAATAGCCATCACTAGCACATTAGAGGCTGCTGCTGCCTATTGAAATCACTGGCCACTTTAAGAAATGGATCACTAGACACTTTAATAATATTTAAATATCTTGCATTACTCATCTCATATGTATACACTGTATTCTATAATATTCTACTGTATCTTAGTCCACACCGCTCTGTCATTGCTTGTCCATATATGTATATATGTATATATTCCATTCTTTACTTAGATTTGTGTGTATTGGGTATATGTTGCGAAATTGTTAGATATTACTGCACTGTCGGAGCTGGAAGCACAAGCATTTCGCTACACCCCCAATAACATCTGCTAAACACGTGTATGTGACGAATACAATTTTATTTTATTTTATTTGAACAATATGTAGCTAAGAGAACTGGTGATCAGCAGATGATGGGAGAAGTGGTCATGATGAAATAGACATTCCAAAAAAATATATAATAAGTTCAGGGAATACACTACCAGTCAAAAGATTTAGAACACCTACTCATTCAAGGGTTTTTCTTTATTTTTTTAAACTATTTTCTACATTGTAGAATAATAGTGAAGACATCAAAACTATGAAATAAAACATATGGAATCATGTAGCAACCAGAAAAGTGTTAAACAAATCAAAATTGATTTTATATTTGAGATTATTATTAAAATAGCCACCCCTTTGCCTTGATGACAGCTTTGCACATTCTTGGCATTCTCTCAACCAGCTTCACCTGGAGTTATTTTCCAATGGTCTTGAAGGAGTTCCCACATATGCTGAGCACTTGTTGGCTGCTTTTCCTTCACTCTGCGGTCCAACTCATCCCAAACCATCTCAATTTGGTTGAGGTCTGGGGATTGTGGAGGCCAGGTCATCTGATGCAGCACTCCATCACTCTCCTTCTTGGTAAAATAGCCCTTACACAGCCTGGAGGTGTGTTGGGTCATTGTCCTGTTGAAAAACAAATTATAGTCCCACTAAGCCCAAACCAGATGGGATGGCGTATCACTGCAGAATGCTGTGGTAGACATGCTGGTTAAGTGTGCCTTGAATTCTAAATAAATCAAAGACAGTGTCACTAGCAAAGCACCCCCACACCATAACACCTCCTCCTCCATGCTTTATGGTGGGAAATACACATGCTGAGATCATCTGCTCACCCACACCGCGTCTCACAAAGACACGTGGTTGGAACCAAAAATCTCAAATTTGGACTCCAGACCAAAGGACACATTTCCACCGGTCTAATGTCCGTTGCTGGTGTTTCTTTGCCCAAGAAAGTATATTTTTCTTATTGGTGTCCTTTAGTAGTGGTTTCTTTGCAGAAATTCGACCATGAAGGCCTGATTCACACAGTCTAATCTGAACGGTTGTTGTTGAGATGTGTCTGTTACTTGAACTCTGTGAAGCATTTATTTGGGCTGCAATTTCCCAGGCTGGTAACTCTAATGAACTTATCCTCTGCAGCAGAGGTAACTCTGGGTCTTCCATTCCTGTGGCGGTCCTCATAAGAGACAGTTTCATCATAGCGCTTGATGGTTTTTGCGACTGCACTTGAAGAAACTTTCAAAGTTCTTGAAATGTTCCGTATTGACTGACCTTCATGTCCTAAAGTAATGATTGATTGTCGTTTCTCTTTATTTGAGCTGTTCTTGCCATAATATGGACTTGTTCTCTTACGAAATAGGGCTATCTTCTGCAAACCCCCACTACCTTGTCACAACACAACTGATTGGCTCAAACGCATTAAGAAGGAAAGAAATTCCACAAATTAACTTTTAAGAAGGCACACCTGTTAATTCAAATGCATTCCAGGTGACTACCTCGTGAAGCTGGTTGAGAGAATGCCAAGTGTGTGCAAAGCTGTCATCAAGGCAAAGGGTGGCTATTTGAATAATCTCAAATATAAAATACATTTTGATTTGTTTAACACTTCTTTGGTTACTACATGATTCCATGTGTTATTTCATCATTTTGATGTCTTCACTTTTATTCTACAATGTAGAAAATAGTAAAAAAAAAAAAAAAAAACACTTGAATGTGTTGTTCTACCGGTAGTGTACTTCTAAAGCTGTGTCATGATCAAACTGCCATTCAGCTCCTCGTGAGTCATCTGCTTGAAATCCATCATAATGTCTAATACTTCAAGAGGGATACAGTTCTGCTACAATGACACAAGCATGCAAAGGAATTATGTTTCTGTAACTAGATCCAGTCCAGGAGGCCTGTTATACTTCAATGTTGTGATGCATAAATACTAGCGAAATATTTAGCGCTCAGAATTAAAAAGGTTTTACCAGTTATTGTTCATCCTGATCAGACAGGTTTTTTTTACAAAGACGATACATTAGAGATAATATACGATAACTACTATAAATAATAGAACAACATGAAACATCTAAGAAGGAAGGCCTGTAATCTCTGGAGTCTATTCGATTAGATAGATTCAAATTGTATGTTAAACATCACAGCATAGTTGAAAGACATATGGTGGCATAGAAATCCGAAGAGAGTGGCCAGCAGAGACAGGTTGTCACGATCGTAGAAAGGAGCAGACCAAAGCGCAGCGTGTTGAGCGAACATCGTAGACTTTATTATTAAAGAAACCACGATAAAAACAATAAACCACGATCATGAAGTCCTCAGTGACACGACTGAAACGGAAACAAAAACCCACAATGCCCACAGGAAAACATTCAGATTAAATATGGCTCCCAATCAGAGATAACGAGCCGACAGCTGACACTCGTTACCTCCGATTGGGAGTCACACGACACCACAATTAACACACCCAAAACACAACCAACCAAATACACCCTTACAACCAACCCCACAACAAATACCCAACAAAACAAATACACCCTGGCTCAAATCCAAAAGTCCCGGAGCCAGAGTGTTACAGTACCCCCCCCTAAAGGTGCGCACTCCGGGCGCACCAGCATACAGTCTAGGGGAGGGTCTGGGTGGGCGTCTGTCCACGGTGGCGGTTCTGGCCCTGGTCGTGGTCCCCACCCCACCTTAGTCACCACCCGCTTCCCTAGCCTCCTCCACATGACCACCCCCCAACTAAACCCCACTGGATTAAGGGGCGGCACCGGACTAACGGGCAGCACCGGACTAAGGGGCAGCACCGGACTAAGGGGCAGTACCTGACTAAATGGCGGATCCTGGCTGGCTGGCTCTGGCGGATCCTGGCTGGACGGCTCTGGTGGATCCTGGCTGGACGGCTCTGGCGGATCCTGGCTGGCGGAAGGCTCTGGCTGATCCTGTCTGGCGGAAGGCTCTGGCTGATCCTGTCTGGCGGAAGGCTCTGGCTGATCCTGTCTGGCGGAAGGCTCTGGCTGATCCTGTCTGGCGGAAGGCTCTGGCTGATCCTGTCTGGCGGAAGGCTCTGGCTGCTCCTGTCTGGCGGACGGCTCTGGCTGCTCCTGACTGGCGGACGGCTCTGAAGGCTCATGGCAGACGGGCGGCTTTGCAGGCTCAGTACAGACGGGCAGTTCCTGCGGCGCTTGGCAGACGGACAGTTCAGACGGCGTTGGGCAGACGGGCAGTTCAGGCGCCGTTGGGCAGACGGACAGTTCAGACGGCGTTGGGCAGACGGACAGTTCAGGCCCCGTTGGGCAGACGGGCAGTTCAGACCCCGTTGGGCAGACGGCAGACTCTGGCCGTCTGAGGCGCATCGTAGGCCTGGTGCGTGGTGCCGGAACAGGAGGTACCGGGCTGAGGACACGCATCTCAGGGCTAGTGCGGGGAGAAGCAACAGGGCATGCTGGACCCTGGGGACGCACCGTAGGCCTGATGCGTGGTGCCGGAACTGGAGGTACCGGGCTGAGGACACGCATCTCAGGGCTAGTGCGGGAAGCAGCAACAGGGCATGCTTGGCCCTGGGGACGCACCGTAGGCCTGATGCGTGGTGCCGAAACAGGAGGTACCGGGCTGAGGACACGCATCTCAGGGCTAGTGCGGGGAGAAGCAACAGGGCATGCTGGACCCTGGGAACGCACATAAGGGCTAGTGCGGAGAGCCGGAACAGGGCATGCTGGACCCTGGGGACTCACATTAAGCCTAGTGCGGAGAGCAGCAACAGGACGCACAGGACTCGGGAGACACACAGGAGGCTTGGGGCGTGGTGTAGGCACTGGTGGGAAAGGGCTGGCGACGCGCACCGTATCCCTGGTGCGAGTGGCCGGAACAGGCCGGGCCGGGCTGGCGAAGCGCACCGTATCCCTGGTGCGAGTGGCCGGAACAGGCCGGGCTGGGCTGGCGAAGCGCACCGTATCCCTGGTGCGAGTGGCCGGAACAGGCCGGGCTGGGCTGGCGAAGCGCACCGTATCCCTGGTGCGAGTGGCCGGAACAGGCCGGGCCGGGCTGGCGAAGCGCACCGTATCCCTGGTGCGAGTGGCCGGAACAGGCCGGGCCGGGCTGGCGAAGCGCACCGTATCCCTGGTGCGAGTGGCCGGAACAGGCCGGGCCGGGCTGGCGAAGCGCACCGTATCCTTGGTGCGAGGGGTCGTAACAGGCCGGACCGTACTGGAGGCACACACCACTGGCTCTACCCCGGGAACTGGAACGGGCCGGACCGGACTGGATACACACCTCAGTCTCTCACGCCGTGCCTCTACATCTCCTTTCCCTACTTTGGCCAGTGACCCCCGTAACCTGGTTGCCTCTTGAATTCGCCCCTTCTCTGCCTCCGTTAGCCCCGTCGTCCAAGCCATGTGCCCCCCCCAAAAAACTTTTTGGGGTTGCCTCTCGTCCTTCCAACGATGATGGCCCTGCTGACGCCGTTGCTCCTCTCTCGCCAGGGCCTTGATCTTCCCCCAAGGTCCCTTGCCCCCGAGCATGTCCTCCCAGGACCACGATTTGCCCACCTGGGCCATCGCCAGCCTCTCGATTTCCTTACCAGGCGCTTCCTCCCATGTCCAGCTGTCTTGCTCCTGGACACGCTGCTTGGTCCTTCTATGGTGGGTTTTTCTGTCACGATCGTAGAAAGGAGCAGACCAAAGCGCAGCGTGTTGAGCGAACATCGTAGACTTTATTATTAAAGAAACCACGACAAAAACAATAAACCACGATCATGAAGTCCTCAGTGACACGACTGAAACGGAAACAAAAACCCACAATGCCCACAGGAAAACATTCAGATTAAATATGGCTCCCAATCAGAGATAACGAGCCGACAGCTGACACTCGTTACCTCCGATTGGGAGTCACACGACACCACAATTAACACACCCAAAACACAACCAACCAAATACACCCTTACAACCAACCCCACAACAAATACCCAACAAAACAAATACACCCTGGCTCAAATCCAAAAGTCCCGGAGCCAGAGTGTTACACAGGTGGGATGGGCTGAGGGAAGCTGAGGGTTGGGATGTGGGAGTGGAGTGGGAGTGGAGTTGCTGGGCGAAGATAAAAAATCAAAAAATAAAGTCCAAATAAAACAACAACAAGCAAGTTTGAATGACACTGAGGGGCAGTGTTGTTACAGCTAAGGCCTGTTTGCCTGAGGCTGATGCCATGCAGGTGTTTCTACACATGCACATACACACACTCTCATTCAAATGCACACACATTAACATACACGGACACACAGACACATACACACGTACAGTGCCTTCGGAAAGTATTCAGACCCCTTGACTTTTTCCACATTTTGTAACGTTACAGGCTTATTCTAAAATGTATGAAATAAATCAAAATATCTCAGCAATCTACACACAATACCCCATAATTGCAAAGCGAAAAAAAAGTTTTTTAGAAATGTTTGCACATTTATTAAATATAAAAAACAGAAATACCTTATTTAAATAAGTATTCAGACCCTTTTCTATGAGACTCTAAATTGAGCTCAGGTGCATCCTGTTTCCATTGATTGTCCTTGAGATGTTTCTACAACTTGATTGGAGTCCACCTGTGATAAATGTAATTTATTGGAGATGGTTTTGGAAAGGCACACAGCTGTCTATATAATGTCCCACAGTTGACAGTGCATGTCAGAGCAAAAACCAAGCCATGAGGTCAAAATAATTGTCCGTAGAGCTCCGAGACAGGATTGTGTCGAGGCACAGATCTGGGGAAGGGTACCAAAACATTTCTGCAGCATTGAAGGTCCCCAAGAACACAGTGGCCTCCATCATTCTTAAATGGAAGAAGTTTGGAACCACCAAGACTCTTCCTAGAGCTGGCCGCCCGGCCAAACTGAGCAATCGGGGGAGAAGGGCCTTAGTAAGGGAGGTGACCAAGAACCCGATGGTCATTCTGACAGAGAGAAGAAGGGAGAGAGGAAGGGAGATAGGAAGGGAGAGAGGAAGGGAGAGAAGAAGGGAGATAAGAAGGGAGAGAGGATGAGATGACATAGAGAGAGAGAGAGAGAGAGAGAGAGAGAGAGAGAGAGAGAGAGAGAGAGAGAGAGAGAGAGAGAGAGAGAGAGGAGAAGAGATGACAGTGTTATAGAAAGAGAGGAGAGGAGATGACAGTGTTAGAGAGAGAGGGGAGGAGATTACAGTATTAGAGAGAGAGAGGAGGAGATGACAGTATTAGAGAAAGGGGAGGGAGGGGATGACAGAGAGAGAGAGAGGAGAGGAGATGACAGTGTTAGAGAAAGAGAGGAGAGGAGATGACACAGAGAGAGAGAGAGAGGAGAGGAGATGACAGTGTTAGAGAGAGAGAGGGGAGGAGATGACAGTATTAGAGAGAGAGAGGGGAGGAGATGACAGTATTAGGGAAAGAGGAGGGGGAATGACAGAGAGAGAGAGGAGAGGAGATGACAGTGTTAGAGAAAGAGAGGAGAGTAGATGACAGAGAGAGCGTGAGGGGGAAGGAGATGACAGTATTGGAGAGAGAGAGAGGAGGAGATGACAGTATTAGAGAGAGAGAGAGGAGAGGACCGTATTAGAGAGAGAGGGGGGAGGAGATGACAGTGTTAGAGAGAGAGAGGAGAGGAGATGACAGTATTAGAGAGAGAGGCGGGAGGAGATGACAGTATTAGAGAGAGAGAGGAGAGGAGATTACAGTATTAGAGAGAGAGACAGGAGAAGATTACAGTATTAGAGAGAGAGAAGAGAGGAGATGACAGTATTAGAGAGAGAGAGGGGAGAAGATGACAGTGTTAGTGAGAGAGGGGAGAGGAGATGACAGTATTAGAGAGAGAGAGAGAGGAGGAGATGACAGTATTAGTGAAAGGGGGAGGAGATGACAGTGTTAGAGAGAGAGAGGGGAGGAGATGACAGTATTAGAGAGAGACATAGGAGGTGATGACAGTATTAGGGAAAGAGGAGGGAGGGGATGACAGAGAGAGAGAGAGAGAGAGAGAGAGAGAGAGAGAGAGAGAGAGAGAGAGAGAGAGAGAGAGAGAGAGAGAGAGAGAGAGAGAGAGAGGAGAGGAGATGACAGTGTTAGAGAAAGAGAGGAGAGGAGATGACAGAGAGAGAGGGAGGGGGAAAGAGATGACATTATTAGAGAGAGAGAGGGGAGGAGATGACAGTATTAGAGAGAGAGAGGAGGAGATGACAGTATTAGAGAGAGAGAGAGGAGAGGACCGTATTAGAGAGAGAGATGGGAGGAGATGACAGTATTCGAGAGAGAGAGGAGGTGATGACAGTATTAGGGAAAGAGGAGGGAGGGGATGACAGAGAGAAAGAGAGGAGATGACAGTGTTAGAGAAAGAGAGAAAAGGACATGACAGAGAGAGAAGGGGGAGGAGATTACATTATTAGAGAGAGAGAGGGGATGAGATGACAGTATTAGAGAGAGAGAGGAGAGGAGATGACAGTGTTAGAGAGAGGAGAGGAGATGACAGTATTAGAGAGAGAGACGGGAGGAGATGACAGTATTAGAGAGAGAGAGGAGAAGAGTTTACAGTATTAGAGAGAGAGACGGAGGAGATGACAGTATTAGAGAGAGGGAGGAGATGACAGTATTAGAGAGAGGGGAGGGGAGGAGATGACAGTATTAGAGAGAGAGACGGGAGGAGATGACAGTATTAGAGAGAGAGAGAGGAGAGGGGATTACAGTATTAGAGAGAGAGACGGGAGGAGATGACGGTATTAGAGAGAGAGAGGAGGGGAGATGACAGTATTAGAGAGAGAGAGGAGAGGAGATGACAGTATTAGAGAGAGAGAGGAGGAGGAGATGACAGTATTAGAGAAAGGGGGGAGGAGATGACAGTGTTAGAGAGAGAGAGGGGAGGAGATGACAGTATTAGAGAGAGAGAGAGGAGGTGATGACAGTATTAGGGAAAGAGGAGGGAGGGGATGACAGAGAGAGAGAGAAGAGAGGAGATGACAGTGTTAGAGAAAGAGAAGAAAGGATATGACAGAGAGAGATAGGGGGGGAGGAGATGACATTATTAGAGAGAGAGAGATGAGGAGATGACAGTATTAGAGAGAGAGAGGGGAGGATATGACAGTATTAGAGAGAGTGAGGAGAGGACCGTATTAGAGAGAGAGAGGGGAGGAGATGACAGTATTAGATTGAGAGAGGATGTGAGGACAGTATTAGGGAAAGAGGAGGGAGGGGATGACAGAGAGAGAGAGAGGAGATGACAGTGTTAGAGAAAGAGAGGAAAGGATATGACAGAGAGAGAGAAGGGGGAGGAGATTACATTATTAGAGAGAGAGAGGGGAGGAGATGACAGTATTAGAGAGAGAGAGGAGAGGAGATGACAGTATTAGAGAGAGAGAGGGGAGGAGATGACAGTATTAGAGAGAGAGAGAGGGGAGGAGATGACAGTATTAGAGAGAGAGAGGGGAGGAGATGACAGTATTAGAGAGAGAGAGGAGAGGAGATGACAGTATTAGAGAGAGAGGGGGGAGGAGATGACAGTGTTAGAGAGAGAGAGAGGAGGAGATGACAGTGTTAGAGAGAGAGAGGAGAGGAGATGACAGAGAGAGAGAGAGAGAGAGGGAAGGAGATGACAGTATTAGAGAGAGAGAGGAGAGGAGATGACAGTATTAGAGAGAGAGGAGAGGAGATGACAGAAAGAGACGGGAGGAGATGGCAGTATTAGAGAGAGAGAGAGGGGAGGAGATGACACTATTAGAGAGAGAGAGAGAGAGAGGAGAGGAGATGACAGTATTAGAGAGAGAGCGGGGCGGAGATGACAGTATTAGAGAGAGAGAGGAGAGGAGATGACAGTATTAGAGAGAGAGAGGGGAGGAGATGACAGTATTAGAGAGAGAGAGTAGAGGAGATGACAGTATTAGAGAGAGAGAGGTTTGGAGATGACAGTATTAGAGAGAAATTGGGGGAGATGACAGTATTAGAGAGAGAGAGTAGAGGAGATGACAGTATTAGAGAGAGAGAGAGGAGAGGATATGACAGTATTAGAGAGAGAGAGGGGAGGAGATGACAGTATTAGAGAGAGAGAGTAGAGGAGATGACAGTATTAGAGAAAGAGACGGGAGGAGATGACAGTATTAGAGAGAGAGAGGAGAGGAGATGACAGTATTAGAGAGAGATAGGGGAGGAGATGACATTATTAGAGAGAGAGGGTAGGAGATGATAGTGTTAGAGAGAGAGGGGAGGAGATTACAGTATTAGAGAGAGAGTGTAGGATATGACAGTATTAGCGAGAGAGAGAGGGTAGGAGATGACAGAGTTAGAGAGAGAGGGGGTAGGAGATTACAGTATTAGAGAGAGAGGGTAGGAGATGACAGTATTAGAGAGAGAGAGGGTAGGAGATGGCAGTGTTAGAGAGATAGGATAGGAGATGACAGTATTAGAGAGAGAGGGTAGGAGATGACAGTATTAGAGAGAGAGAGGGTAGGAGATGGCAGTATTAGAGAGATAGGATAGGAGATGACAGTATTAGAGAGAGAGAGAGGGTAGGAGATTACAGAGTTAGAGAGAGAGGGGGTAGGCGATGACAGTGTTAGAGAGAGAGAGAGTGGAGGAGATGACAGTGTGAAGACCTCTAAGCTAATGATTTACTGCCAGCCATCTGACTCCTGTGTTGTCTCCCTGTCCCTTATTGACAGTCAATTACAGGTCACAACTATCTGCCTGTGACAGGCCCATCCAATGGCAAGCCAGCATCATTCACCACACACATGCACAAACACATGCACACACACACACACACACACACACACACACAACTCTCTCTCTCTCTGAAGGCTATTGTTGACAACCCCAGGGCCCCGCCAGGTTTACTACACTAGACAGTAACAAATCAATCCTGCTTGTCTCACTCCCTTTTCACTGCAAGCTCACCTTTTACTCAGGAGATACACTCTTTGAAAAAAGGGTTCCAAAAGGTAGAATGTAGAACCCTCTGTGGTAAGTGTTCTGCATGGAACCCCAAAGAGTTCTACCTGGAACCAAAAAGGGTTCTGTGGCCCTTTTCTGCAGTCAAATGACCTAGTGGCCTCATGGGTGGAATGTTATTAATATTTTTCATAATGTCATAATTAATAAACTTTTGTTTTTAACTGCCGAAAGTCCGGTGTTTCTATGTCAAACGGTTTTGTTGTATTTCAGTCTTCTGTGATGTATAGAAAGTGTAATATTGGGATGCAAACTCATAATTGAATACATTTTAACTCTATATCTGACATGATACAGGTTTCTTCTTTGTTTAAACCCATAACCATGTGTGTGAGGTGTATACTTTTTTTTCAAAGTACATTTGTTTAAGACTACCAAAAATCACACAATGTGTGACTCTGATTTAGCCCACTGCAGTAAAATTAAGGGTTCTCATATGGGGACAGCCGAAGAACCCTTTTAGGTTCTAGAAAGCACCTTTTTTTTCTACGAGTGTAAGCCTATTCTCTTCCAGATGAGTGATGGCTCAGTGTCTTTATAAATAATAGCCTACCTACTGTTATAGAAACAGGAAAATAGTGTGGAATATGATAAAGGAGGCTTTGATAGTAGTCTGGATGACTGCACTTGATGACCATAAGTGTTTTTAAAAGAGCTGGATTGAAAAAAGGGAAGGTGGCTCTTTGATAAGAGACAATGATGGAAGGGGACCATCATCCACCTGAGATGTAGTTTGACAGGGGACCTTCTGAATAAAGCAGCCCACCATGACTGTTATGACTCAGCCCACCATGACTGTTATGACTCAGCCCACCATGACTGTTATGACTCAGCCCACCATGACTGTTATGACTCAGCCCACCATGACTGTTATGACTCAGCCCACCATGACTGTTATGACTCAGCCCACCATGACTGTTATGGCTCAGGCCACCATGACTGTTATGGCTCAGCCCACCATGACTGTTATGACTCAGCCCACCATGACTGTTATGGCTCAGCCCACCATGACTGTTATGACTCAGCCCACCATGACTGTTATGACTCAGCCCACCATGACTGTTATGACTCAGCCCACCATGACTGTTATGACTCAGCCCACCATGACTGTTATGACTCAGCCCACCATGACTGTTATGACTCAGCCCACCATGACTGTTATGACTCAGCCCACCATGACTGTTATGACTCAGCCCACCATGACTGTTATGACTCAGCCCACCATGACTGTTAAGACTCAGCCCACCATGACTGTTAAGACTCAGCCCACCATGACTGTTATGGCTCAGCCCACCATGACTGTTATGACTCAGCCCACCATGACTGTTATGACTCAGCCCACCATGACTATTATGACTCAGCCCACCATGACTGTTATGACTCAGCCCACCATGACTGTTATGACTCAGCCCACCATGACTGTTATGACTCAGCCCACCATGGCTGTTATGACTCAGCCCACCATGACTGTTATGGCTCAGCCCACCATGACTGTTTTGACTCAGCCCACCATGACTGTTATGACTCAGCCCACCATGACTGTTATGGCTCAGCCCACCATGACTGTTTTGACTCAGCCCACCATGACTGTTATGACTCAGCCCACCATGACTGTTATGACTCAGCCCACCATGACTGTTATGACTCAGCCTGTGAACATCTGATCACTCTAGAAAACGCCCTGGTGTTCTTTTCTTAAGGGTTACATCCTGTGACCACAACGTGAAATGAAAGAGGACAAGTGTTCCTTGTCATGTGACAGGAGACGTGACAGGAATTATGTGACAGGAAACACATCTGTATTGTTCAGGTTAAAGTTCAACATCATTCCGTCTGTCTGCCTAGCTTTAACTGTCTGTTGGCTGCAACGGAACATGCCCCGTAGCCTGGTCCCAGATCTGTTTGCAGTGTCTTGCCAACTCTTTTGATTATTGCAAGGTTACAATAGTAATATAAAACTGAAACTAAAATGAAAACTAATCACGCAAAATTGTAGTAAATTGTAATACAATAATTAATAAACCTGTTTGAAAAACTAAAACTATAGTGAAACTATTATCTTTGACTCCAAAATGAACAAAAATTAAAAATTAAAAACAATCATGAATATTGACAGCTGAATGTTGGACACTAATGTGGTTTTCCAATAGCAACGCTCAGATCAACATGCCAGTGTTGCCAGTGTTTATCAAAGTTTTTTTTTATAATGTTGAAATAAACATTTATCTAACACCCATATCAGACACTCACAAACTGAAATCATTATAAATTATTATGTGTGTACACATTGTACAATCAATTAGTGAGAGAGAGCCTCAAATATCGCATTAATTTGTATATATCCACCGTACACATAAATCCCGGAAAACTGGTTTCTGTTTCAGTCACGTCTTTGGTCACATTTTTTGTGTGGGTCAAACAAAAACACCCTAATGATTGGTTGACAATAGAGCCTCCCACAATGCAGGTGATGACTGCAGGATGAAGCTGGTTGAAGAGTAAGTGTAGATATTCGCAGTCAAAAACTTCGTGACCTTTGATCACATGATTTTTGTAAAGTTCCTGCAGTCGGCATCTAGGCGCAAGTCGGCCAATTTTTATCCCTAGAATGCAACACACTCTGAAAGGCGGTGAACTTGACAAAAGTGATCCGCTCGAACGCGCCAATTGAGATGAGCAGACGCAAGACTTTGCTCTCACACCGTCACACAGAGTATCTTTCATGTGCAGAGGTGCGTTTCACAACAACGTTGGTAGCTACGGGGACCAAAACAGCAGAGACGTTTACCCTCGCGCTTCAACGCTCCTGGTTGTGGCGGAAATTGACCCACCACTACTGTTTACTTCGTGCATCTACGTCATCTCGCCGAATCTACCTTTAAACCTGACCTTTGACCTGACCCAGCACATTATGCATTACTGCCCCACAGTGGCAGGAAAGTGACATCCCCAAAAACACCAAAGCTATACAACACATAAATGGCTTCTCCCACACACAGGCTTCTTTCTGTCAACCAACACTAAAAGACCATACATTTTTTTATTAATTTTTTACATTTTAGTCATTTATCAGACGCTCTTATCCAGAGTGACTTACATAAATGAGTGCATAATTATTAAAAAAAAATTCATACTGGAATCGAACCCACAACCCTGGCGTTGCAAACGCCACGCTCTACCAACTGAGCTACATCCCTGCCGGCCATTCCCTCCCCTACCCTGGACCAATTGTGCGCCGCCCCATGGGTCTCCCGGTCGCGGCCGGCTACGACAAAGCCTGGATTCAAACCAGGATCTCTAGTGGCACAGCTAGCACTGCGATGCAGTGCCTTAGACCACTGCGCCACTCGGGAGGACAATACATATGACCAATGACCATAGAAATTGGTAAGACGGCACAAACAGATCTGGGACCAGGCTATACTCTCCCATGCAGGTATTATAAATCAATGTATGCAAATACTGAGTTGTTTTCTTATCACAGCTAGATGTTCACCGGTGGGACTTTTATGGAAAAGCTAATGAGGTTATTCTCCTGCTGATCAATTCTTGCAGTGTTACCATGGCAGCTGCTGCCAGCTGTCAGCTGATTGGCTATTTATAGAAAAACACACTTCCTGGGTCATAGGTCACCATTGAGGGTAGAGGAACATTATCTATTGATTAGGTTGCAGCTAGCTGCAGTAACAAGACATTACACAAGCATAACTCTGTCTCTCTCTCTCTCTCTCTCTCTCTCACACACACACACAACACGCACAAATGCATGCACGCAGTACATACAAAATCCCACAGTACATACACACACAGTGCAGACATGTTATAGACACACACATGATTGGCAATACCATATGGGAATATTATATACCCACACATCCCTATATTGACTGAGATTTGAGAGGACAGAGTGGGGAGAGGGAGGTAGGGGTTAATGATTTCGCTGAGATTTGAGAGACCGACCGAGTGGGTGAGAGAGATTTCTCTCTGGCTTTTGCAGTGTGGCTCACTGCTTAGAGTTTTAATCAATGTCAACTGTGGTCTGTAGATTAGATTTTACACGATGCCACAACTCCTATATCCCGTTCTATCATCGATAAAAACAATTTGATAAGGTTGATTGGCTGGTCTATGCCCTGATAAAAAAGAGCTTGGTGGGTTGTGCTGTGAAGCACAGAGAGCAGTAACTACGCTACCAACACCTGTCCAATCAGACCCAAACACAACTAACATTAAATGTTTTACTCACACACAGAGAGACACAGAAATACACAAACAGACCCCACAGAGCCCCAGGACGACAACAACAACAACAACAACACAATTAGACCCAACCAAATCATGAGAAAACAAAAAGAGAATTACTTGACACATTGGAAAGAACAAACAAAAAAACAGCGCAAACTAGAATGCTATTTGGCCCTAAACAGAGAGTACACAGTGGCAGAATACCTGACCACTGTGACTGACCCAAACTTAAGGAAAGCTTTGACTATGTACAGACTCAGTGAGCATAGCCTTGCTATTGAGAAAGGCCGCCGTAGGCAGACCTGGCTCTCAAGAGAAGACAGGCTATGTGCACACTGCCCACAAAATGAGGTGGAAACTGAGCTGCACTTCCTAACCTCCTGCCAAATGTATGACCACATTAGAGACACATATTTCCCTCAGATTACAGCGATCCACAAAGAATTTGAAAACAAACCCAATTTTGATAAACTCCCTTATCTAGTGGGTGAAAAACCACAGTGTGCCATCACAGCTGCAAGATTTGTGACCTGTTGCCACAAGAAAAGGGCAACCAGTGAAGAACAACCACCATTGTAAATACAACCCATATTTATGTTTATTTATTTTCCCATTTGTACTTTAACTATTTGCACATTGTTACAACACTGTATATATACATAATATGACATTTGAAATGTCTTTATTCTTTTGGAACTTCTGAGTGTAATGTTTACTGTTAATATTTATTGTTTATTTCACTTATCTACCACACTTGCTTTGGCAATGTTAACATACGTTTCCCATGCCTGAATTGAATTGACAGAGAGAGAGAGGACGAGAGAGAGAGAGAGACAGAGACAGAGACAGAGACAGAGACAGAGACAGAGACAGAGACAGAGAGAGAGACAGAGACAGAGAGATAACGATAAATGTTTTCCATTATCCTCTGTGTTGTTGAGGGCTTTCTGTCTGTGCTGGCAGGAAAACACATGTAAGTGTCTGTTGCAAGCCTTATCACAGTATTACACTGATAACTTCAAGCTAATTAATCAGGGGTGGGATGGCAGCTGGTACTGTCTGTTTAGTTCTCTCTCTCATTCCCTGTTTTACTTTCTCTCCTCTCTCTTTCTATCTCTCTTCATCTTTGTCTTCCTCTTTCTCTATTTTTTCAATCTCTTTCACTCCTTCTCTCTCATTCCCCCCTCTCTCATTCCCTCTCTCTCTCATTCTCTCTCTCTCTCATTCCCTCGCTCTCTCATTCTCTCTCTCTCTCATTCTTTATCTCTCATTCTCTCTCTCTCTCATTCTCGCTCTCTCTCTCTCTCTCTCTCTCTCTCTCTCATTCCCTCTCTCTCTCATTCCCTCTCTCTCTCATTCCCTCTCTCTCTCTCTCAGCATGTTCTTAACGTGAGCCTTTTAAAACAAACCATCAGAACACAGAGAGGTTAACTCAATAGAATGAATAATTAATTCAGTGAGTTTCCTTGTACATTGGTCTCCTTTTCTACACGCTTAATCATATTTATTTTCTCTCACATTGCCATTGTTTTGTTAATGTTCTACGCCCCAACCCCACGGGCATTTCTTCATCATTTCCAATTCCTTTTCATTTGAATGCATTAGAACTTATATTCATTAACAATCCACTCTAATTATATATAATTGCTTTGATTCAATCATTAAGTTTCATTTATAAATGCCCTAGAATGCTCGTTAATGGAAATTGACTGAGCTTTGTTTAATACTAGTGTTGAAGTCTGTGCACATAGATTTTCACAAACACATACAGTGCATTCGGAAAGTATTCAGACCCCTTGACTTTTTCCACATTTTGTTACATTACAGCCTTATTATAAAATGGAATAAATAAAATAAATTCCTCAGCAATCTATACACAATACCCAATAATAACAAAGCGAAAACAGTTTTTTTTTACATTTTTGCAAATTTACAATAAGACATTGTTTTGTAACCTTATTTACATAATTATTCAGACCCATTGCTATGAGACTCGAAATTGAGCTCAGGTGCGTCCTGTTTCCATTGATCATCCTTGAGATGTTTCTACAACTTGATTGGAGTCCACCTGTGGTAAATTCAATTGATTGGACATGATTTGGGAAGGCATACACGTGTCTATATAATGTCCCACAGTTGACAGTACATGTCAGAGCAAAAACCAAGCCATGAGGTCGAAGGAATTGTCCGTAGAACTCCGAGACAGGATTGTGTCGAGGCACAGATCTGGGGAAGGGTACCAAAACATTTCTGCAGCATTGAAGGTCCTCAAGAACACAGTGGCCTCCATTCTTAAATGGAAGAAGTTTGAAACCACCAAGACTCTTCCAAGAGCAGGCCGAACGGCCAAACTGAGCAATCGGGGAAGAAGGGCCGATTTCTGCAGCGCTCCACCAATCAGGCCTTTATGGTAGAGTGGCAGATGGATTCCACTCCTCAGTAAAAGGCACATGACAGGACGCTTGGAGTTTGCCAAAAGGCACCTAAAGATTCTCAGACCATGAGAAACAAGATTCTCTGGTCTGATGAAACCAAGATTCAACTCTTTGGCCTGAATGCCAAGCATCACGTCTGGAGGAAACCTGGCACCATCCCTACAGTGAAACATGGTGGTGGTAGCATCATGTTGTGGGGGTGTTTTTCAGCGGCAGGGACTGGGAGACTAGTCACGATCGAGGCAAAGATGAACGGAGCAAAGTACAGAGAGATCCTTGATGAAAACCTGCTCCAGAGCGCTCAGGACCTCAGACTGGGGTGAAGGTTCTCCTTCCAAAAGGACAACGACCCTAAGCACACAGCCAAGACAACGCAGCAGTGGCTTCGGGACAAGTCTCTGAATGTCCCTGAGTGGCCCAGCCAGAGCCTGGCTTGAACCCGATCGAACATCTCTGGAGAGACCTGAAAATAGCTGTGCAGCAACGCTCCCCATCCAACCTGACAGTGGTTGAGAGGATCTGCAGAGAAGAATGGGAGAAACTCCCCAAATACAGGTGTGCCAAGCTTGTAGCATCATACCCAAGAAGACTCGAGGCTGCAATTGCTGCCAAAGGTGCTTCAACAAAGCACTGATTAAAGGGTCTGAATACTTATGTAAATGTTATATTTCTGTTTTTCATTTTTAATAAATGAGCAAAAAAAAAAATGTTTCGTCATTATGGGGAATTGTGTGTAGATTGATGAGGGGGAAAAAACAGTTTAATCAATTTTAGAATAAGGTTGTAACGTAACAAATTGTGGAAAAAGTCAAGGGGTCTGAATACTTTCCCCCCTACTCACAAGGCAGGCAATACGCTTGACCTCATCTTTACTAGATGCTGTTCTTCTACTAATCTCACTGCAACTCCCCTCCATGTCTCCGACCACTACTTTGTATCCTTTTCTCTCTCGCTCTCCTCCAACACTACTCACTCTGCCCCTACTCAGATGGTAATGCGCCGTCGCAACCTTCGCTCTCTCTCTCCCGCTACTCTCTCCTCTTCCATCCTATCATCTCTTCCCTCTGCTCACACCTTCTCCCTCCAATCTCCTGATTCTGCCTCCTCAACCCTCCTCTCCTCCCTTTCTGCATCCTTTGACTCTCTATGTCCCCTATCCACCCGGCCAGCTCGGTCCTCCCCTCCAACTCCGTGGCTTGATGACTCATTGCGAAGTCACAGAACAGGACTCCGGGCAGCCGAGCGGAATGGAGGAAAACTAGACTCCCTGCAGACCTGGCATCTTTTCACTCCCTCCTCTCTACATTTTCTTCATCTGCTTCTGCTGCTAAGGCCACTTTCTACCACTCTAAATTCCAAGCATCTTTAAGGAATACCTGGGATAGGCTAAAGTAATCCTTCTACCCCCCCCTTACCCTACCCCCCCCCCCAAAAAAAAAAAAAACATTGTAAAGTGGTTATCCCACTGGCTATAAGGTGAATGCACCATTTGTAAGTCGCTCTGGATAAGAGCGTCTGCTAAATGACGTAAATGGAAATGGAAATGGAAGACACTGGACATTAAACACAGGTTGCACACACACGCAGACGACCGAACACAGCACATAGTAGTCGGCCAATATTGAATGTTGGTGTGAGCATTCTTTCAGCAGAACAAAGCTTTATAAAATCTAAAATAAATATACTTATAAATTTAAAATAAATATACTTTTATAAATTTAAAATAAATATACTTTATAAATCTAAAATAAATATACTTTATAAATCTAAAATAAATATACTTATAAATCTTAAATAAATATACTTATAAATCTAAAATAAATATACTTTATAAATATAAAATAAATATACTCTATAAATCTAAAATAAATATACTTATAAATCTAAAATAAATATACTTATAAATCTAAAATAAATATACTTTATGAATATAAAATAAATATACTTTATAAATCTAAAATAAATATACTTTATAAATCTAAAATAAATATACTTTATAAATCTAAAATAAATATACTTTTATAAATTTAAAATAAATATACTTTATGAATCTAAAATAAATATACTTTATAAATCTAAAATAAATATACTTATAAATATAAAATAAATATACTTTATAAATATAAAATAAGTATACTTTATAAATATAAAATAAATATACTTTTATAAATCTAAAATAAAAATACTTTATAAATCTAAAATAAATATACTTATAAATCTAAAATAAATATACTTTATAAATCTAAAATAAATATACTTATGAATCTAAAATAAATATAATTAATAAATCTAAAATAAATATACTTAATAAATATAAAATAAATATACTTAATAAATATAAAATAAATATACTTTATAAGTATAAAATATATATAATTTATAAATCAAAAATAAATATACTTTATAAATATAAATTAAATATACTTTATAAATATAAAATAAATATACTTTATAAATATAAAATAAATATACTTAATAAATATAAAATAAATATACTTTATAAGTATAAAATATATATAATTTATAAATCAAAAATAAATATACTTTATAAATATAAATTAAATATACTTTATAAATATAAAATAAATATACTTTATAAATATAAAATAAATATACTTTTATAACTATAACATTTCTCTACAATCAATATGCATGAATCAATAAATAAATAAATCCCATCCAATCACTCGCATGGTTTTTGAATGGCGGGTCAGTCAGTCAGGGATAGACAGTGTTTCTTCTCTGGTGCCTTTGGTGGCTGAAGATACTGTCAGCTATTCAGAAGTTGTTGATGTTATTCACATAACTACAGTGAGGGAAAAAGGTATTTGATCCCCTGCTGATTTTGTACGTTTGCCCACTGACAAAGAAATGATCAGTCTATAATTTTAATGGTAGGTTTATTTGAACAGTGAGAGACAGAATAACAACAACAAAAAAATCCAGAAAAACGCATGTCAAAAATGTTATTAATTGATTTGCATTTTAATGAGGGAAATAAGTATTTGACCCCCTCTCAATCAGAAAGATTTCTTGCTCCCAGGTGTCTTTTATACAGGTAACGAGCTGAGATTAGGAGCACACTCTTAAAGGGAGTGCTCATAATCTCAGTTTGTTACCTGCATAAAAGACACCTGTCCACAGAAGCAATCAATCAATCAGATTCCAAACTCTCCACCATGGTCCAAGGATGTCAGGGACAAGATTGTAGACCTACACAAGGCTGGAATGGGCTACAAGACCATCGCCAAGCAGCTTGGTGAGAAGGTGAAAACAGTTGGTGCGATTATTCGCAAATGGAAGAAACACAAAAGAACTGTCAATCTCCCTCGGCCTGGGGCTCCATGCAAGATCTCACCTCGTGGAGTTGCAATGATCATGAGAACGGTGAGGAATCAGCCCAGAACTACACGGGAGGATCTTGTCAATGATCTCAAGGCAGCTGGGACCATAGTCACCAAAAAACAATTGGTTACACACTACGCTGTGAAGGACTGAAATCCTGCAGCGCCCGCAAGGTCCCCCTGCTCAAGAAAGCACATATACAGGGCCGTCTGAAGTTTGCCAATGAACATCTGAATGATTCAGAGGAGAACTGGGTGAAAGTGTTGTGGTCAGATGAGACCAAAATCGAGCTCTTTGGCATCAACTCAACTCGCCGTGTTTGGAGGAGGAGGAATGCTGCCTATGACCCCAAGAACACCATCCCCACCGTCAAACATGGAGGTGGAAACATTATGCTTTGGGGG
>NW_028159334.1:82500-87500 GCF_964263955.1 Coregonus lavaretus | reverse complement strand
ACATCTGACTGTTCGACTTTAGCGCAAATTGAGAACTGATGTGACTAAACTCAACAAAAAGAAGAAGAAACTGTATTATGAAGCCAAGATCATATAAAGAATGATGAAAAAAGAAATTGGGAGTACTTTAAATGAAATTATGGGCAGAAAGACAAATTTAACTTTCATTGAATCAGATGGCTTATTCATCACAAAACCATTTGATGTTGCCAATTATTTTAATGATTACTTCCTTGGCAAAGTGGGCAAACTTTGGCAAGAAATGCCAACAACGAACAGTGAGCCATCTTATTAACACATTAAAAAAAAACAAATAATGAAAGAAAAGCGTTGTAAATTGGAATTTTGTCAAGTTAGTGTGGGAGCAGTGGAAACATTATTGTTATCGATCAATAATGACAAACCTCCTGGCTTTGACAAACTTAGATGGAAAGCTACTGAGGATGGTAGCTGACTCTATAGCCTCTCCTATCTGTCAGATCTTTAATCTGAGCCTAGAGGAGTCTTTGTCCTCAGGCCTGGAGGGAAGCCAAAGTCATTCCGCTACCCAAGAGTGGTAAAGCAACCTTTAAGCGGCCTTTACTGGTTCTAACAGCAGACCTATCAGCTTGCTGCCAGGTTATAGCAAACTGTTGGAAAAAATGGTGTTTGACCAAATACATTTATATTTCTCTGTCAACAAATTAACAACAGACTTTCAGCAAGGCTGTTGAGCAAGTTGAGGAGACTAAATTACTTGGTGTTACCTTAGATTGTAAACTGTCATGGTCAAAACATATTGATTCAATGGTTGTAAAGATGGGGAGAGGTCCTTCCGTAATAAAGAGATGCTCTGCTCTTTTACACCACACTCCACAAAGCAAGTCCTGCAGGCTCTAGTATATATTGAATATTGTCCAGTTATATGGTCAAGTGCTGCAAAGAAGGACCTAGTTATACTGCAGCTGGCCCAGAACAGAGCGGCACGTCTTGCTCTTCATTGTAATCAGAGGGCTAATATCAATACTATGCATGCCAGTCTCTCTTGGCTAAGAGTTGAGGAAAGACTGACTTCATTGCTTCTTTTTTAAATTCCAAATTTACACACAGCACTGACACACACACATACCCCACCAGACATGCCACCAGGGGTCTTTTCACAGTCCCCAGGTCCACAACAAATTCAAGGAAAAGCACGGTATTATACTGAGCCATGATTGCATGGAACTCCCTTCCATATAGCGCAAGTAAACAGCAAACCTGTTTTTTTTTTAAACTAATAAAGCAACACCTCACGGCACAACGCCCTTCCCCCATGTGACCTACTTGTTGTGTGTATGTACTGACATGTATGTGTAACTGATCGATGCACACACACACACTACATGTTAATGTTTTAAGATGTATGTAAATTGTAAAGTATTTTGTCTGTAATGTATTTTTTGTTATGTGTCGGACCCCAGTAAGACTAGCCATTGGCATCGGCTAATGGGGATCCTAATAAATAAATAAATAAAAATAAGAAGTTATATTCACCTACCTTGAGTATTTGAAAAGTTGGTATTTTCAAATAAAACACAAAATACAAATATTTTCTACCCAGGTCTGACGTGCACAGGACACTGCGGGTGTAAACGGTACAGTGAAATGCTTACTTGCAAGCTCTTTCCTCAACAGTACAGAATCAATATTAAAGAAGCAGAGTGTGTCATGGGAATAGATCTAAGCTGCTCTTCGATATGTGTCACCTCACAATTTCAAACTGGAGCGTTCCTGGCACAAGATAGGGATCAATCTCTGACACCATCACAGGTGGAGCATCGGTTTGCATGCAGTGGCTTTGGCGGGAGAGAGAGAGAGAGGAGGACATAGAGAGAGAGAGAGAGAGAGAGAGAGAGAGAGAGAGAGAGAGAGAGGACATAGAGAGAGAGAGAGAGAGAGAGAGAGAGAGAGAGAGAGAGAGAGAGAGAGAGAGAGAGAGAGAGAGAGAGAGAGAGAGAGAAAGAGCAGTGGACAAGGACATGGAGAGAGACAGAGAGAGAGGAGGAGGACAAGGACATCGAGAAAGAGAGAGAGAGAGAGAGAGAGAGAGAGAGAGAGAGAGAGAGAGAGAGAGAGAGAGAGAGAGAGAGAGAGCAGAGGACATGGAGAGAGCGAGAGAGAGAGAGAGAGAGCAGAGGACAAGGACATGGAGAGAGAGAGAGAGAGAGAGAGAGAGAGAGAGAGCGAGAGAGAGAGAGAGAGAGCGAGAGAGAGAGAGAGAGAGAGAGAGAGAGAGAGAGAGAGAGAGAGAGAGAGAGAGAGAGAGAGATTATTCGCAGAGATTCCTACATTTATTCCAAATCTTAATTTATTAAACCCAGAGGAAAAACAAAAAATAGTATTGGGCAAAGGAGCAAAGGCTGAATGTGTATTTGCCTGATGGACACTGAATAATTACATTAATTTACTTATTATTAGTATTATTGTTGTTGTTATCATTATTATTATTTTTTTTACTATTATTTCTGGGAAAATTGCAAAACACTAAACAAACGACAACACGAAGAGCTATCTATTCAAAACGGAGATGTATGGGTAAACCACTTCTCCAAAATCTTTGGCCATATGACAAAGAACAAACAGCAACAAAATATACATGATCAAATGCAAATCTTATAATCAACTATTAAAGACTACTAGAACCCACTGGATTTTCCAATTACATTGAATGAACTACAGGACAAAATACAAACCCTCCAACCCAAAAAGGCCTGTGGTGTTGATGGTATCCTCAATGAAATGATAAAATATACAGACCACAAATTCCAATTGGCTATACTTAAACTCTTTAACATCATCCTTAGCTCTGGCATCTTCCCCAATTTTTGGAACCAATGACTGATCACCCCAATCCACAAAAGTGGAGACAAATTTGACTCCAATAACTACCGTGGGATATGCGTCAACAGCAACCTTGGGAAAATCCTCTGCATTATCATTAACAGCAGACTAGTTCATTTCCTCAGTGAAAACAATGTACTGAGCAAATGTCAAATTGTCTTTTTACCAAATTACCGTACGACAGACCACGTATTCACCCTGCACACCCTAATTGACAAACAAACAAACCAAAACAAAGGCAAAGTCTTCTCATGCTTTGTTGATTTCAAAAAAGCTTTTGACTCAATTTGGCATGAGGGTCTGATATACAAATTGATGGAAAGTGGGGGGGGGGGGGGGAAACATACGACATTATAAAATCCATGTACACAAACAACAAGTGTGCTGTTAAAATTGGCAACAAAAAAAAATCTTTCCACAGGGCCGTGGGGTGAGTCAGGGATGCAGTTTAAGCCCCACCCTCTTCAACATATATATCAACGAATTGGCGAGGGCACTAGAACAGTCTGCAGCACCCGGCCTCACCCTACTAGAATCTGAAGTCTACTGTTTGCTGATGATCTGGTGCTTCTGTCACCAACCAAGGAGGGCCTACAGCAGCACCTAGATCTTCTGCACAGATTCTGTCAGACCTGGGCCCTGACAGTAAATCTCAGTAAGACAAAAATAATGGTGTTCCAAAAAAGGTCCAGTTGCCAGGACCACAAATACAAATTCCATCTAGACACCGTTGCCCTAGAGCACACAAAAAACTTTACATACCTCAGCCTAAACATCAGCGCCACAGGTAACTTCCACAAAGCTGTGAACGATCTGAGAGACAAAGCAAGAAGGGCCTTCTATGCCATCAAAAGGAACATAAAATTCGACATACCAATTAGGATCTGGCTAAAAATACTTGAATCAGTTATAGAACCCATTGCCCTTTATGGTTGTGAGGTCTGGGGTCCGCTCACCAACCAAGAATTCACAAAATGGGACAAACACCAAATTGAGACTCTGCATGCAGACTTCTGCAAAAATATCCTCAGTGTGCAACGAAAAACACAAAATAATGCATGCAGAGCAGAATTAGGCCGATACCAGCTAATTATCAAAATCCAGAAAAGAGCCATTCAATTCTATAACCCCTTAAAAGAAAGTGATTCCCAAACCTTCCATAACAAAGCCATTGCCTACAGAGAGATGAACTTGGAGAAGAGTCCCCAAAGTAAGCTGGTCCTGGGGTTCTGTTCACAAACACAAACAGACCCCACAGAGCCCCAGGACAACAACAACAACACAATTAGACCCAACCAAATCATGAGAAAACAAAAAGAGAATTACTTGACACATTGGAAAGAATTAACAAAAAAACTGAGCAAACTAGAATGCTATTTGGCCCTAAACAGAGAGTACACAGTGGCAGAATACCTGACCACTGTGACTGACCCAAACTTAAGGAAATCTTTGACTATGTACAGACTCAGTGAGCATAGCCTTGCTATTGAGAAAGGCCGCCGTAGGCAGACCTGGCTCTCAAGAGAAGACAGGCTATGTGCACATTGCCCACAAAATGAGGTGGAAACTGAGCTGCACTTCCTAACCTCCTGCCAAATGTATGACCATATTATGACCATATTAGAGACACATATTTCCCTCAGATTACAGAGATCCACAAAGAATTCAAAGACAAACCCAATTTTGATAAACTTCCTTATCTAGTGGGTGAAAAACCACAGTGTGCCATCACAGCTGCAAGATTTGTGACCTGTTGTCACAAGAAAAGGGCAACCAGTGAAGAACAAACACCATTGTAAATACAACCCATATTTATGTTTATTTATTTTTCCATTTGTACTTTAACTATTTGCACATTGTTAAAACACTGTATACAGTTGAAGTCGGAAGTTTACAAACACTTAGGTTGGAGTCATTAAAACTCGTTTTTCAACCACTCCACAAATTTCTTGTTAACAAACTATAGTTTTGGCAAGTCGGTCAGGACATCTACTTTGTGCATGACACAAGTAATTTTTCAAACAATTGTTTACAGACATATTATTTCACTTATAATTCACTGTATCACAATTCCAGTGGGTCAGACGTTTACATACACGAAGTTGACTGTGCCTTTATACAGCTTGGAAAATTCCAGA